>NC_068293.1:44208099-44230599 GCF_025860055.1 Xyrauchen texanus | reverse complement strand
CGGTAATTAATGTTTACAAATACAGCTTATGGTCAATTGTTTCAGAAATAATTCTATTTTTATTTTATTTAAACACATTAATGTTTCTTTCAATCATCAAGTGAGTAAAACAATAATTATTATTGTTATAAATAATTATAAATATGAATTTGGGAGAAAATTTGCTAAATTGTCATGAAAATTATTTCACAATGCAAGAAATATTAATGGACCAAAACATACACTTAATTAAAATAAATATTATATATAATTTCTTGTGATTTTGGAGTGAAATATGAACTGCACAGATTTCAGGAGATTTACACTTATAAAATTACAAAATTCTGAGCTGCATTTTTGGATTTGCACACAATTTAGTCCACTCAGTATGTGTGTGTGCATGAGTGAGAGTGTGTGTGTGTGTGTGTGTGTATGAGTGAGTGTTTGTGAGTGTGTGTTGTGTGTGTATATGAGTGAGTGTGTTTGTGTGTGAGTGAGTGTGTGTGTGTTGTGTGTGTATATGTGTGAGTGTTTGTGTGTGAGTGTGTTTGTGTGTGTGTATATGAGTGAGTGTGTGTTGTGTGTGTATATGAGTGAGTGTTTGTGTGAGTGTGTGTTGTGTGTGTGTATATGAGTGAGTGTGTGTTGTGTGTGTATATGAGTGAGTGTTTGTGTGAGTGTGTGTTGTGTGTGTGTATATGAGTGAGTGTGTTTGTGTGCGTATATGAGTGAGTGTGTTTGTGTTGTGTGAGTGAGTGTGTGTGTGAGTGAGTGTGTATATGAGTGAGTGTGTTTGTGTGTGAGTGAGTATGTGTGTGTTGTGTGTGTATATGAGTGAGTGTGTGTTGTGTGTGTATATGAGTGAGTGTTTGTGTGTGAGTGAGTGTGTGTGTGTGTGTGTGTATATGAGTGAGTGTTTGTGTGTGAGTGTGTGTGTGTGTGTGTGTGTGTTTATGAGTGAGTGTGTGTGTGTGTGTGTGTGTGTGTGTGTGTGTGTTTATGAGTGAGTGTGTGTGTGTGTGTGTGTGAGTGTGTGTGTGTGTGTGTATATGAGTGAGTGTTTGTGTGTGAGTGTGTGTGTGTGTGTGTGTATATGAGTGAGTGTTTGTGTGTGAGTGTGTGTGTGTGTGTGTGTGTATATGAGTGAGTGTGTGTGTGTGTGAGTGAGTGTGTGTGTGTGTGTGTATATGAGTGAGTGTTTGTGTGTGAGTGTGTGTGTGTTGTGTGTGTATATGAGTGAGTGTTTGTGTGTGAGTGTGTGTGTGTTGTGTGTGTATATGAGTGAGTGTTTGTGTGTGAGTGTGTGTTGTGTGTGTATATGAGTGAGTGTTTGTGTGTGAGTGAGTGTGTGTTGTGTGTGTATATGAGTGAGTGTTTGTGTGTGAGTGAGTGTGTGTTGTGTGTGTATATGAGTGAGTGTTTGTGTGAGTGTGTATATGAGTGAGTGTGTGTTGTGAGTGTGTGTGTATATGAGTGAGTGTGTGTGTGTGTGTGTGTGTGCATGGTAAAATGTTTTCTACTGTGCTCAACTTGATTCATAAAAACAAGCGTCAAAAGACAATCGTATAAAACACTGATACTCGTCTTTCATATGAACGTTGTTCTTCATATATTTGAATACTGCATCACATTACATTTAGACAATCCTGCACTTTAATTCCTTAATTAAATATTCCCACTTGCTTCCATACATCTCCAGCAGTCTCATGGGACGTACACAGTGTTTACACAAAATCGGTCAGTAATTTTATCCCTGACAGCGGGGATAATGGGAATAAAACTGTAGACTAGACTTTCCTTCCGTTGTCATGTCTGATAATCTTGAACGTTATCCAGTAAAAGACGTTGAAGATGAGGAATGCCAGAGGAAACGCCGCACGAGATATCGTGTCGATTCTCTTCGCTCTGTCGATAAACTTCTTTCTGTTCGGTTCCGTGTTCTTCAGGATCGGCGGCTGCTGAACCGTGTCAGTCGTCACAGGTTTTATCGCGGGACCGTCCTTATCACAGGAAGTCATGTAGACGGGGAAGTGCAAACGCCCATCCTGTAATTCATCTTCCTGTGAGTTCAGAAGAGAAATGAAGATGGTGTAGAGTGTTATTGAGCTGAAAACATCTGGAGGGGATCATTAGCAGCGTGTTCAATTAACATCATCTCGTTTAATGAGTCTTTTGTGTTTTTCAATTAGTCGGTTTTGTCTCGGGTGTCGAGGCCGTCAGTAAATACTGAAATACTACATACTGATACTACAGTTAATCTCTAGAGCGAAACTTTCTCAGGCCAGAGCCCAAATAAGACATTATGTGTCTTTAAGAAATAAATAAATAAATAAATTACAAGTAAAAAATCTCCCCAATTTGTAACGCCCAATTCCCAATGCGCTCCAAGTCCTTGTGGTGGTGTAGTGACTCGCCTCAATCCGGGTGGCGGAGGATGAATCTCAGTTGCCTCCGCGTCTGAGACCGCCAATCCACGCATCTTATCACGTGACTGGTTGAGTGCGTTACCGTGGAGACGTAGCGCGTGTGGAGGCTTCACGCTATTCTCCGCCGCATCCACGCACAACTCACCACACGCCCCACCGAGAGCGAGAACCACATTATAGTGACCACGAGGAGGTTACCCCATGTGACTCCCTAGCAACTGGGCCAATTTGGTTGCTAAGGAGACCAGACTGGAGTCACTCAGCACGCCCTGGATTCAAACTTACAAACTAATAATAAAAATTATGGTAACTTATAACAAGTTAAAAACTAGTTATATGTAATAATTTAATCCTAATAATAACTAAATAATAAATAAAATAATATTTAATAATGATAATAATAAAAAACTAATTATAACTTATAAACGAATGATATTATTTTAATAATAAGAATAACTAATATATTAATCATATTTAATAATTAATAGTAATTTATAAACTAATAATAACTTATAAACTAATTAGATTACTTTAATAATTATAAGAATAACTCATAAACTAATATATCATAATTTAATAATAGTCATTTACAAACTAATAATAATTAATAATAATAATTTATAAACTCCTATTAATTTAATAATAAGAATAACCAATATATTAATCATATTTAATAATTCATATTAATTTATAAACTAATAATAAACTAATTATATGTAATAATTGAATAATAATGACAATCTAATAAAAGCTTATAATAATAATAATAATAATGGTAATAACTTATTAACTAATAATGTAATAATTTAATCATAAAACAATAATTTATAAACTAATAATAAATTAGAAACAATTAGATTAATATAATAATTATAAGAATAACTCATAAACTAATATTTCATAATTTAATAATAGTCATTTATAAACTAATAATAACTTCTAAAACTAATTATATTATTTTAATAATTATAAGAATAGCTTATAATTTAATCATATTTCATAATTTAATAATAGTCATTTATAAACTAATAATAAATTATAAACAAATTATATTTAATAATTTAATAATAATGACAATCTAATAAAAGCTTATAATAATAATAATAATGGTAATAACTTATTAACTAATTATATTAATTTAATAATAACTTATAAAACGAATTATATTACTTTAATAATAAGAATAACCTATTAAATAATACTAACTTTCAAAACTAATCCGTTACAAATACTTTATACCGTGTAGTAATTATAAAGCGTCACCAATTTGAGTAAAATGAGGATGAGGAAATGATGACAGAATTGTACTTTTTGTGTGGACTGCCCCTTTTAATACTGTACTGTCTCTTTAAAAGAGTTTTTGATCTGTTGTATCAGCATTAGAAAGGTTGTGAAAGAGTCATTAAACCTCAGACAGTATTTGAGTGAGTGGTTTCTGTTAATTCCTCCTCGTCAAGACGATAACGCTGATCCATTTTAGTAGGCGAGGCTAACTTTCTGAGCGGCGGTGACATACGATAGCGTCTTCAGTCATTACAGCGACACTGTGGAAGATCTGACCTCTGACCTCCAGCAACAAACCGCTGTTGAACCTCGAAGGGCCCACAATGACTCGACATTACAGGCCTGTCGCGTCGGTACCTTTTGATTTCGTCTTTGCCTTCGTTTCAAGCGAAGAAATTCCCTCTGTTGTCTGGACACAAAGTTGACGCCGGCGTATTCCAGTAGAGCGGCGAAGACGAACAGCAGACACACGGCCATCCAGATGTCAATGGCCTTCACATAGGAAACCTGTCAGAAACAGCGTTTTTAATCACCATATAGTCTGTAAACAAAACTGCATCACATGACACCGTCCCATTTGAGAATAGATTGAATTTAAATCTCCTGTAAGAAAACACACGGCATTGATTCAGCCATGAGGGTCCGCTAGGATTATCAGATATTTGCATGCTTTGGTTTCCAAATCACAATTTGAGGATCAAATTAACATTTTGACACATGCATAAAGCTCCAGCACTCAATTTAAAGCGACCAGTTTTTATTTTTTACCAGGTTTAGCTTTAGACGAGCTTAAAACCTCATTAGAGAAACAGCTCTCACGGCAGACAGTCATTTGCATTATGGGTAACCGAACAAAAAATAGATAATCACCCTGATAATTGTTGCTTTGATTCTACATCCTAAATAGCTTTCCTCTAAATATTGATATGTTTTGATGTACGTCTCGCAACACTTGTGGACGTCAATGCATCAGAGACATGATTCATCTGAACACGGTGAAGCGTTGATCATAAGAGCGTCATGTTTCCACATTTACATCATCTGGAGCTCATTATAATGATGCTGCTTTATTATTCACTGTACATGGCAGATGATGAGACGTTTACTTGCTTTGGAAAAGCAGACTGGAAAGTGTTTATGTGGAGGTAATAAACCTTAAAAAAATGGCATGCTCTTTAAGGAACATTTATTAATGATTAATGACGTAAAGAGATATTATGAGTTGATTTTAATACTTAATATTATTTAAAATGTCACAACTTAGTCCCGCTGTCCACAAAAGAGGACATACATTTTTTTTTTATAGTTTTTTATTTTTATATTTATTCGCATGTTTATTAGGTGCTACTAGTTACAAATCAGAAAGGGAAATGGGCACAACATTCATGCTCGGGTCTCAGGAGGTTAATCACAAACACCCCCGGATCATAATAAGGAAGATTCCTGAGAAATGCTTGTAGTACCACCTGTTTACTCCAGGGGGCAGTAAGTGAAACTTCAGCTGTGTGAGCAACACACAGTTTATACAGTGAAGAAAACAACCTACAACACAAACATGTGTTACATTCTTGTGTTCAAACACTTGATGGAGCCCAAATTCAATCTAAGAGATCTCAAGATGTGTTTAAAGATTGAGTATTAAACTATATTTAATGACACAGTGACTTATAAATGTATGTTTATGAAGCAACACACCTGAGACGCGACACAAGCATGTCTGACGCAGGTGTACATTGACGGTCCTTAAACAAGCCCTCATAATAAATCTCGGATTGATAAATTCACTTGTGTAATGGATTACTGTGAACTGTGTGTCAATGATTGACTTATGATCAATAATATGGTAATAAACAATACATTATATTATAAAGCAGCTTTTATTTTGTCTTATTAATGATGAACTCTTCTGCTACAGGAATGTAAAGCATTTTAATTGTCTGAATATTTTTATTTTATATACTGTATATATATTTATATAATTTTTAAATATTTAAAGATAACTATGTATAATTATTTCATCATTATATATACTGAATTATTGTTATATGAGGGGCTCTCTCAGCAAATATTTGTATATGTGATTAAATGCGATACATTAATCGGGACATCATGTAATTAATTCGATTAAACATTTTAGTGCGATTCTCACGAAACAAATCAAGAAACTTTCCAAGTCCTAAAAAAACCCAAAAATCAACATGGAACAATACTTTGTATTAAAAACGTAAAGACTGCATTTTGTGCGGTTTAGATGTTTTGCATTGTGACATCATCGTCAGGACGCTTAAGCACGCGGTCAATTCTCATTATCGTAACGCGTCCAGACGTTTTATTATTTCCATTGATTTCAATTATGATTCTCATTTATTTCTGTATTAACGTAAAAAAAAAAAAATGTAAAAAAAATATTTTCCCCGAAATTGAACTCAATGAAAATGAAAGGCAGTACCAATAGAGATCTATTATGATAAATTGTATAAATACTTTAAAATGTAAAAAAATATGTTTGTTTTTATCTCGCAGTAATGAGAATTGTATGTGCGTAACTCGTGAAAATAATGTCACTATGTAACCAAATTGAATGGCTCAAAATCATTTATTTTATTATTGATTTATTTTTCTTTCTCCAGCGTCTTTTGATTTATGTATGATTTCTATTTTGTCTGTAAAAATATGTGAAAAATAAAAAGTATGACACGTTTGACCGTACAGTATGTGTGCGTATTCCCTGAAGTAAATCCGGGTACGTTTAGGGTCACAGAAGCACCCTGGCGCTGTGTTAAGTTGATTTGACCTTTGGCAGTGAAGCTCGCGAGCCGGAGCTCTGTGTCGTCATTGTGAGGACGGTGGTGATGCCGAGGGCGACCCGAGCCGGCGCCGCGTCCATGTTGATCCAGAAGGAGACCCAGGAGAGGATGACGATCAGCAGACTGGGGATGTACATCTGGATGAGGTAATAACCCATCTGACGCTCCAGATTAAACTTCACCTCAATACAGGTGAACTTACCTAAACACATTTCACAACAAACTGATTTTAAAACAGGTGTGGCAATATTTGTCCATGATGGTTTCATACATTTCTGAAAAACATTTATTGCATTTTTTTACACAATATTTATTTAATGGATTTTAAAAACAAGTAAAAGGTTTTAAATACATTCCTTGTACCTTAAAACACGTTAATGTATCCACAAATACAAAAACAAACTCATAAATATTCATTAATATTTTTCAAATCTTTACACGCAGTCATGAAGGTCTAAAGGATGTTCTTTGTTGTGTTTGTGTTGTGTTTGGTCACATGACTGTATACTATATATATATAACTAATTTTTTTAAATATTATTCCAAACTACTTATGCCCATATTTATTTTTTTAGAATTTCAGCTTTTAATTAGACCTTTATTAATTTATTTGACTCTCTCTGGACGGTTGCAGCACATTTTTGACTTTTGAATTATTCAAGTAATTGTGTGAAATTGCATTTATAATTTCATTTTAATACATTTTTTTAAATAACGAAGTATATCCAGACAAATAAAGAGAGCAGAACATTCATTTTAACTCCTCATGCATGCTGTACCATGAGCAGGGCTGGACTGGTAATCTGGCATTTTCCCGGTGGGCCGACGCCCTTTGGGGGCGATCAGGGGCGGAATTGCCATCAGGAGAACCGAGCGGGGCAGTGGGTCACCCGCGAACAGGTCGAATGGGCCACCATAAGCTAAAACGAGCCGGCGCGTTATGCAGAATGGACCACAAAACAGCATCGTTTTGCACAATAGGACAGTGAACGCCCCCCGCTCAACAACTTCTGGCTCAACACCCCAGTCCATCAATACAAGTTAAGCATTATGTCGTCATGGCAACAACTTGTGGCTCAACACCCCAGTCCATCAATACAAGTTAAGCATTATGTCGTCATGGCAACAACTTGTGACTCAACACCCCAGTCCATCAATAGAAGTTAAGCATTATGTCGTCATGGCAACAACTTGTGGCTCAACACCCCAGTCCATCAATAGAAGTTAAGCATTATGTCGTCATGGCAACAACTTGTGGTTCAACACCCCAGTCCATCAATATAAGTTAAGCATTATGTCGTCACGGCAACAACTTGTGACTCAACACCCCAGTCCATCAATATAAGTTAAGCATTATGTCGTCACGGCAACAACTTGTGACTCAACACCCCAGTCCATCAATACAAGTTAAGCATTATGTCGTCACGGCAACAACTTGTGGCTCAACACCCCAGTCCATCAATACAAGTTAAGCATTATGTCGTCATGGCAACAACTTGTGGTTCAACACCCCAGTCCATCAATACAAGTTAAGCATTATGTCGTCACGGCAACAACTTGTGACTCAACACCCCAGTCCATCAATATAAGTTAAGCATTATGTCGTCATGGCAACAAAGTTGTAAAATTGGCTATACCTTTACACAGATCACAGTATCACAGGAAAATCACGTCTCGCGTGAGTATTGCAATGTTTACCGATTGACCCCCGTTGACCTCTGGAACACACATTTATGCTTTTATTTTCTTAAAGGAGGGACGAGTCGAAATGTTTGCATGCATCAAATGCTGTCGATTGTGCTTAAGTTGGACCTGGAATATTCCTTTAAATGTGAAATGATGCGGTCACCTGTGTTGTAGTGTTTGGTGCAGTAGCCCAGGTCTTTCTCGTCTCTGATGAGGAACTGCGGTAAAGTCAAACCATCCGCCATCTGAACGGGACCTTCATCAAGCCACTCGAAGATCAGATCATTCATCGTATAGCCGACTGAAGACACAAAGCAGAAAAACAGCATCAGTGCATGCACACAAAAATAGAAAGAAATTTGAGTTATGACTATTAATGCAATATACAATTAATAATAATAACAAATACTTACAACTCTCCAGCTGCATCGTGCACGTCTGTACATCCATGGGAAAGTTCTTTAGATCCATTGGGCAAGACAATATTAATGTCAATCTATAAATAATGTGACAAACAACCTTCATTATTCATGCATTATGAGTCTGAAACTAACTAGTCTTCATTAGACTTGACACGAGACTTGTTTGACTGAAGGTTTGACATTAAACTCACTTCTCAGCAGAACTGAAGTGAAGCACGACGCACGTGCACGTATGATTTATGCATGAAGTCAGAGCGTATGAGCGTGAACGTTTTACTGAGCGCTGTGATGTTTTGTGCTTTCCTATAAATAGAAAGCCATTTGTGAAAACCGGGACAGTGTCTTGTCAGCTGATTTTCAAAATATAACGTATTCTGTCTTTCTGTAAACATACGTGACTTTATAATAAGAGCTACTATAAAATGCTGCTTTGTTTGCTATAATGTCAAATATAATTTGCCGAATAGAAATGTTTGAGTATGTCTTGCACCTCAGCTGAATAGTGCGATGCCACGGTTGTGGGTTCGGCCCGGCTTCGGTCCGACCAGGTGTAGCAGTTTAAATAAGCAAACTGATTGAATGACGTCAACATCTCGTGTTTTATTCATTTTAAAATTAATTTTAGATGCAGTTCCTGAGCATTATCATATACAACCTATTTAACATATTGTATTTACTGTGATTCATAACCATAACACTGAAATTCAGTGGGCCATTTCCCAGTGGGCCAACGCACCTTGGGGGCGATTAGGGCTGGACTGGTAATCTGGCATACCGGGCATTTTCCCGGTGGGCCGACACACTTTGGGGCCGATCAGGGGCGGACTGGCCATCGGGAGAACGAAGCCGGTGGGTCGGCCGCGAAATGAACCAAATGGCTCGCGATACGCTAAAATGAGCCGCTGCGTTATGCAGAACGGACCACAAAACGGCACCGTGATATGTACAATAGGACAGTGAACGCCCCCTGCTCAACAACTTGTGGCTCAACACCCCAGTCCATCAATATAAGTACTGTAAACCAACACAAACTTGCAATGAATAATTGTATTTTTATTAACTAACATTAACAAAGATGAATGAATGCTGTACAAAAATATATATTTTTTATTGTTTGTTCATGATGCATTAATGAATGTTAATGAATGGAAACATGTCACCAGTAAATTTGAAGTCTGCTTTTAAAAGTTTTAAAAGCAGCTTTCAAATTTACTGGAGACATATTACTTAAATAATACTGAGTTTTAAAGTAGTAATTTTAGCTGAATGCACTAATGTAAATGTAGCTGAACATCTGGTGTGCCATAAACATTGTAAATCACTAGTCATTATGTTTTTGATCTTGGGTTTCTTTGGGACGGGGATGATGGTGGAGCATTTGAAGCAGTAGGGAACATCACACTGCTCCAGTGATCTGTTGAAGATCTGTGTGAAGATGGGGCCAGCAGGTCAGCACAGGATTTTAGACATGTGGGTGAAACCCCATCTAGGCCCTGTGCTTTTCTTGTCTTCTGTTTCTGGAAGACCTGGCGCACATCTTCTTCACAGATCTTAAGTGCCGGTAGAATAGCAGGAGAGGTCATTTTGAATGGCCAGTTCCTTAATGACATCATCCTCCAGGACTTGACTTCATTTTTGGAGGGAAAACAACAGCACAGACATGAGTGAGTATCAGCAGTGGATAGGATGCATTCTCACCTGATGCTGTACAGAACCGTTCCATCTTTAAAGATCCTCAAGAGTTTGTTATCTGTGGTGACATCATGGAAGTTTGCGCCTTTCTCGTTGGCGAAGAACAGGTCCGGTTTCCAGATGGAGTCGAGCATGGAGGGATCCAGATCAAGAGAAGAGTCCGGGTACTCGCTGTACGCCAGACGAGGGTCGTTCCATTTCTGCCTCAGGAAGATATTCACCCTGTAGTCCTGTCAGATGCACACAATCATTAAACAGGTATGTTTCCTTTTTGTATTGTTTTATCAAAGCATTACACGTCTGCCACAATAATGTAATACATTTTTATTTATTTTCTTCCTCCCTTTTTCTCCCCAATTTGAAACGCCCAATTCCCAATGCACTTTAAGTCCTCGTGGTGGCGTAGTGACTCGCCTCAATCCGGGTGGATGAGGAAGAATCTCAGTTGCCTCCGCTTCTGAGATCGTGAATCCACGCATCTTATCACGTGACTTGTTGCGCGCGGTTATGGAAAGCCAAGAGGGTCAGAATTCACGTGTTTTGTATCGCCGTATTTAACTTTGTTTCGCATTGCAAACGCACATTAAATGACTTCAGCCGACTTTTGGCTAACTAAGCTAGATATTCGCTAACCAAGACACTATTTACTAACTTTAACTCACAAATAGGTATTCACCTACTGGTGTGTGTGTGTGTGTGTGTGTGTGTGTGTGTGTGTGTGTGTGTGTGTGTGTGTGTGTGTGTGGTGCGGTAGTGTAGCAGTTAGCGCACTGCGCTACGAACCTGGGAACCCGAGTTTGATTCCCACTCATGGCCAACACCTGTGACGATTATCTGAACCGGTCCCGGGCCTCCCCTAGGTCGACTCAGCCTAAAATGAGTACCTGGTGTGTAAAACATCGCCACTGGGGAAACAAAGGCGGTCGGGCGTGGTGCTGGCCACCCACCCCCTCGTGTACCGTTCCGGCCTTCATAGGTGCTCGCTAACAGCACTTGCCCCTACAGTCTGTTAAGGCTAAATGGGGGATCTTTGTCTTTGTGTTGCTAATATTACAGAAGTATTAATTTAATGTTTAAAGACATAATACGACAAACCAGACAGTCCTGGACATCGACCATTGCTGATTTGTAGTGGACACATAGGTTGATGTCTTCTTGTGATTGTTCTGTAACACAGCTGGCAGATATTCTACAATATATTTTTCTATAATTATCTATAGTCAAAAGATGTTTTGGATAAGCTGTGGTGATATTATATAGTGATATTTCATTGACCACACACTTTAATACATCATTTATGCATCATGTAAAACTTGTATCATCTGCAGAGGATGCTGTCATTTAAAGTTTGCACTGCGAGACTAAAGTTCCTCGTTGCCATCGTTGCTATTAATGGTTTGAATCCTCCGACTTGCCGTAGATACCTCAAACGTGATAGAGGAGGAGTTATGTACCTGAGCAAATGAATGCACTTATTAAGTTACGTGAGTCGCCAAAATAATGCGCGTTAACTTAACGCGTGACGGCGTACGGCGTTTATGTTCAAAGCTTAATATGGCAATACAAAACAAGTGAATTCTGATCCTCTTGGCTTTCCATATGCGTTACCATGGAGACGTAGCACGTTTGGAGGCTTCACACTATTCTCCGCGGCATCCACACACAACTCACCACACGCCCCACCGCGAGAGCGAGAACCACATTATAGCGACCACGAGGAGGTTACCCCATGTGACTCTACCCTCCCTAGCAATTTGGTTGCTAAGGAGACCTGACTGGAGTCACTCAAACTCACGACTCCAGGTGTGATAGCGACAATACTCGCTGAGATACCCAAACCGCAACACAGTGGAAATAATAATTGATGCTCCCACCACCACAGTCGGCGTTGCATACCAGAATTGAGTCAGGAGCGTGGAGGCGAGATGTTTAAAAATAAAAAGGCTTGGTGATGTCAGTCGTTTCAGAGGCAGAGCGAGTCATTGTTTTGATGAAAGATGTATTTATTTGCTATAATGTGCACTGATAGTACAAAATAGTTCATTTCTATTTCATGTTTACATTAAAAGGTCTTTACTGTACCTTAGAACACACAATACACAAAACGTCCCAGAGAACATTTATAGACACACCGCTGGCGTGCCGACGGATTCAGGTTCAGTGGACCTCAGCGAGTTCTTCTGGTGAAATGAAAGTGTTTGAGTGCTTGTGCTGTCTGCTTGAATTGCTCCGTTACTGTTATGGATTTTGTTGAGCTTTCACTCAAATGCATCAATGCTTTAGTTTTTGTACAGCCACATCATAAATGAACTCTTCCATCAGTAATAAAACATGTGCAGCATGCTCCAAAACACTATAACCGGCATACCGAAACCATTCAATCACTTTGTGAAAATGTCTTTCTGTTTTTGTGTTATTCAAGGTTTTGATTTAATGGAACTCTAAAAACTGTGTTGAATGAAATGAACTGGCTTGACTTCCTGTTCCTGTCTTACAAGTAATCTGGTGACATTACAAAAAGACCCACCCAATACCAATCAAACTAATTGGCTGGTTATTAATGGGAAATCATTTACTTATCAAAACATTAAATGGGTGTGAGATAAAAACCTTGTTAAAAAGCAGTCTGAGATGCTTCAGTTCTTTATTTCTATTTATTCATTACAGGTTGTTGGTCCTCCCTTGGGAAGGAGGTGTTGCCCCAAGTGAAGGAGTTCAAGTACCTCGGGGTCTTGTTCACAAGTGAGGGGGCAATGGTGCGGGAGGTTGGCCGGAGAATCGGGGCAGCGGGGCGGTATTTCACTCGCTCTATCGCACTGTTGTCACGAAAAGAGAGTTGAGCCGGAAGGCAAAGCTCTCGATCTACTGGTCAATTTTTGTTCCTACCCTCACCTATGGTCATGAAGGTTGGGTCATGACCGAAAGAACTAGGTCGCGAGTACAAGCGGCCGAAATGGGCTTCCTCAGAAGGGTGGCGGGCTTCTCCCTTAGAGATAGGGTGAGGAGCTCAGTCATCCGTGAGGAGCTCGGAGTAGAGCCGCTGCTCCTTTGCGTTGAAAGGAGCCAGTTGAGGTGGTTTGGGCATCTGGTAAGGATGCCCCCGGGGCCTCAGGGAAGACCCAGGATTAGGTGGAGAGATTACATCTCCAGACTGGCCTGGGAACGCCTCGGGATCCCCCAGTCAGAGTTGGTTAATGTGGCTCGGGATAGGGAAGTTTGGGGCCCCCTGCTGGAGCAGCTGCCCCCGCGACCCGACTTCGGATAAGCGGTTGAAGATGGATGGATGGATGGAGGTTGTTGGTAACCTATAAAAACCTGCTCTGATTCGTTGCTTAAAATTATTTTCAACAAAATGACCAATTGATCAAAGCTATCCACTTGAGATTGTCTTAGTTTTAACTTTGGGCCACAATAATATCCTTTGGATAAAAATAATTAGACCTGAATCTAGACTGGTAATGGTTTACCCCTAAAGCATTTGATAAACTCGAAACAGAATAATCCATCTGAATGGCAGGCCTGAGAGCAAATCATGAGGATCATTTGCTGGTCGTCGCCATTTGAATGATGAAAAACAAACAAATTTAATGCATGTGCGTGCAGAACATGAGAAACAATAAGGGAATGTTCAATTACTTTTAATGAAATTCAACAGACACAAACGGGATGATGGTACGAAAATGGAAAATGGTCATAATCCGAGAAGAAATGTTGGAAAATAGTTTTGAGACAACCACTGGAACGAACGTTTTTAGGGTTTGCAACCCAATTTTACGTCTATTTTCGAATGAAACTGGATATTCAATGAGGAGAAAATGCAAGGCAGGACTTGGTAGATGAAAGTGGATGCTACATATTTTATTTATTGAACAATAAGAGGGTTTGTTGAACAATGTTCCCTCTAAACAAATAGCAGTCAGTGGCTTTCAATATAGTTTTTTTGATTAATATTAACAACAGAATAGACAGGCGAATCTATAAGGCTTCATTAGTACGTTTAAACAGCAAAGTTTTATGCATAGATCTGATATTTTGATGCATTTAGTACCTGATTTGTGCACCTGTTTGCTTTCACATAAGACTTAAGCAATTGTTTGTTTATCACTCGCGGGACGGGCACTGACCATGAGGTATATTTATCCATTCAGACACAGCATTAGCATTTGCGCCCCATGTTAAATGCGGTATGTGTATGTGTTGTTTCATGATGTATTTTCACCTTGTTTCCATTACACACAAGAATTTACTCCAAACATTTACATGGATTCCAGTTGAAACACTGAGCATGCATTTAGCTCTGATTCAAGAACATCTCTAGGTTCCCCTCACACTTCAGTCCGCCATCTGCACGGATCATTTTTCCATCTGCGCGGAAGCAACACCAGATGCGCCTGGTCATGCACGCATGCAGATGGGAACAGTGTTGGTGACATCAGCCAAAAAGTAAAGTCGTTATTCAAAAAGAAAACAGGGTCAATTTTGCATTCTGAACGTATAAAAATGAAGTGACTGTGGCGACAATTTTGCAAAGTTCAGAGCGGCAGTTCAGAGCCGAAATGTCCACTGTGGGGCGCTAAAAGCGAGTGAAATCTTCTCCCACACAGATGAGGTTTTTCTGGTTAATGCTCAACAAATCCGACCTCCTGACCCTAAACCTGACCGATAGTGTCAGAAAAAGCAAATGTGAGATGAAAAACACAATCACGTCATTTTGGGGTGCTTCTATGACACTTTGGGGTCACGTGTGGACTCGTGTGCTCTTCAGGACTCGTACCCGCTCCTTTACATCACAAGTGCAACACTCGATCAGTCGAGCGATATGATCACACTCGAACAAGCTTGATTATATAATGCAAATGTTACAATGAGTCCTGCACTAGAGTAAAAGTGTTTAGATGTCATCAGATAGCATTGTGTGAGGAACAGATGAAAAGTAAGTGTTTATGAACTGATAATCTGCCATTTTACTCGTGATTTGTGTGAAAGTGAATGAAGTAATTGTTCTTGAAACGCCTTTAATGTTAATGTCACCAGGAAACTGACTTGATACATACAACGAGCCACATAAAATCGTTTTGCTAGAATATAGGAAAGACACTCACCATAGTCGTCTCAGTCACTGAGCCAAAGCTGTTGATGAAAATATTGCACGTGACGTTAACGGGGGGACCTGTAACAGCAGATCGAGAGTAACGTTCAAGACTAAATTCAACATTTCTGATCAGTCTTTTAACATATTCTGCTAGTTACTTTATGACCATAATTTCAAAAGCAAATGTAGCCATGCAGATTCATCACAATCAATTCAAACGCGTTGTAATATTCGCAATGTTACTTAATTGTATATTGACAAAAGCATAATTGTGAACATATATAATATTATGTAGAGCTTAGGTTAATTGATAGTTATTCTAACAGGTCATTAATAGACCAACAATGCCATGCTTGGGTTTGTTGAACATCATGAAAATGATTTATTAAGGTATTCTAGGTGCTGGTTTCTTTGGAAACACCTCTGAGATATTCTGAACCTCATGAATATTTCATAACAAGATTGAGATTTAATCACTCCTAGGCTCAAACACTCATCAAAGCCAAACACAACTGGAATAGATCAAGTGAATGAAACCTGGCACTCGTTTACTTTGGAGGGAATGAACATTATTAATAGAGAATATATAATAGAGACGACTTCCTCTTCAAGCTCAGCTCTCAACATTTTTACCTTTACTTTCCGACAGCTAAAACAAACACAAAGAAAAAGAAGGTTCGTGCACGTAAAGGGAGTCTCAAATAATACATTTTTAGATCTCAGAAGAACCAGAATCATCTTCTTTGAGCCTTTTAATAATAATAATAATAATAATAATAATAATAATAATAATAATAATAATAAACACTTCTGGATGCATTATGGTAATGAGGATTTGGGAGGAAAATGGATTTAATTGTTAAAATTAACATTTTAAAGGAATATTCCATGTTCAATACAAGTGAAGCTCAATCGACAGCATTTGTGGCATAATGTTGATTACCACAAAAATGTATTTCGTCCCTCCTTTTCTTTAAAAAAAGCAAAAATCAAGGTTCCAGTGAGGCACTTACAATGCAAGACAATGGGGCCCATTTTTGTAGGGGTTAAAGGCACTTTCGTTCATTCTTATGTTAAAACTCATGTATTATTTGAGCTGTAAAGTTTTTTAAATCACCGTTTTGTACAATTGTTTTAGTGTTGTCACAGTCCCGGGGAGTTTGCCGATTTATTCTGTTTGTTTTAGTTGTCTCCCTCATTTAAATGGTAAATAGTCTGCACTTATATGGCGCCTTTTTAACCTTGTATTCAAAGTGCTTTACAATTTGACTCATTCACCCATTCACCCATTCACACACCAATGACAGCAGAGCTGCCATGCAAGGTGCTAGCCTGCCATTGGGAGCAACTTGGGGTTCAGTGTCTTGCCCAAGGACACTTCGGCATGTGGAGTCGTGTTGGCCAGGAATCGAACCGCTAACCCTGCGATTAGCAGCCGACCCACTCTACCACCTGAGCCACAGCCGCCCTACACCACCCTCATGTGTGTCAGGTGCTGCCGGCATGTGTGATCAGCGCTTCAATGGGAACACTGATCATGCCAGTAATTTGTGTGCTGACAGCACCTGTTCTCTGTTGATTGTCTGCCTACTTAAACCCTTTGTTGTTTCATGTTCTTTGCTAGAATATTGTTGTATGTTCTAGTAACTCACCTCACTCTCTGCCTCAGTTGGTTCTGTCTCCTGTTTCTGTGTTGGTTGCCAGTCTCTGCCCGTGTGTCTGGAGTGCGGTTACCTTCCAGCCTGCTGCTGTGCTTGCCTTTGTGCCCAAACACTCTTCATCTGAGGATTCCTCTCGGATTTACCCTCTACACTGCCATGATGCACACACGCCTTCCTGCTGCAGTCGGTGCCGGGTCCCTTTCTGTTTGCCAGCCTTGTTGTGCTTTTGAGTTCCTGTTATTAATACATACTGTGAACTGTTCCTCAGCTCCTGGGTCTCTTGCTTTCCTGCGTGACAGAACAATCTAGCCAGGATGGACCCAGTGAAGGAATCCAATCTTCGGTCTGCACTTTCTCAGCAAGGAGCCTTACTGGGATGTCAGAAAGATGAGATCTCTGCTTCCAACCTGACTCTGGAGATGATTGCGTCGCAGTTTGCTGAGCTCACCTCTGTCATCCAACAACTCAACTAGCCTCTCAATACTTGTCCCAACCAGGAAGCACCCACACCGGCCCCTTGCGGTTCCCCACGCTTCTGGGCGCTTTTGCCGCACCTTCCTCTCACAATGTTCCCTGTACTTCTCGTTGCAGCCCTCCTTTTTTCTTTCAGAGATGATGAAGGTGGCATATGTCATCATGCTCCTCACCGGGAGAGCCGGTGAATGGGGAACCACAATGTGGGACAATGGGCATCCCTGTTGCGCATCATTCCAAGCATTCTCCGAGGAGCTCCGCCGAGTGTTCGATCTCTCGGCTCAAGGTCGTGAGGCGGTGAGGGTTTTGTCTGGATTGTCTCAGGAAAACCGTACGTTCATGGATTATGCCATCAAGTTCTGCACCCTTGCCGGAATGATCGCACGCAGTGGGACCGGTTTCTGTATGGGTTATCCAACAACATTCAGGATGAGATCTATGCCTTGGACCTGCACTCCCATTTCAACGATCTGGTGGACCTGGCCATCCAAGTGGACCTGCGCCTGGCCCTGTGTCGCTGCCAGTCTCCACTTGCCCAGGCAGCGCTGTACCGGTCCATTTTTCTGGCCTAGCCATCAGAACCACAGTCCGAAGTAGAACCTATGCAGGTTTGAATGACTGAGCTATCTCCAGAGGAGAAGCAGCGACACCTCACCCAAGGAATCTGCCTGTATCTGCCAGCCATGTCTCCGCCTCGTGCCCAGTAAAAGTCACCACTCGTCAGGAGGCAAGTGGTTACTTGTGAGCGCAACATCCCTGAGCGAAACACCTGGACTATGGACACATCTCCTGGCCCAACTGCAGTACGGGTCAACCAGTTATGCTGTTTCCACGTTGGTGCAATCTGGAGCTGAAGGGGACTTTCTGGACAGGGACTTGGCTTCCAAGTGGCAGGTTCTGGTGGTCCATTTGGATGAACCAATCACAGCCCCTTCCATCAGCAGCAGGCCCCTAACCATCGTCACCCATTCCACCGAGCCTGTGACCTTCGTCTCCGGCAACCACTCCAGCTGTCCTTCTACCGAGTCCAGTCTCCATCGGACATATTGTGGGGCATCCTTGGTTGGTAACGCACAACCCACACATAGACCGGGCAACCAATACTGTTCTGGCTTGGAGTCTGTACGCTCTGTCTCATTGTCGTATCTCTGCTGTCTCCCCTGTTCAGTCTTGTTTCATTTTTGGATGAATAGGCAGTTACCATGACTTGAGGGCAGTGTTCAACCGGTCCCGCGTCGTGACCCTTCCTCCTCATCACCTGAACGATTGTGCTATTGATTTTCTTCCTGGCACTTCTCTTCCATGAGGTCGGCTTTTTCGTTCTCCACTCCTGAGAGGGAGGCGATGAACAGGTACATCAATGATTCTCTGGCAGCCGGTCTCAGCCATCCTTCCTCTTCTCTGGCAGGGGTGGGATTCTTCTTCGTGCAGAAGGATGGCTCTCTTAGACACTGCATAGATTATCAGGACTGAATGGCATCACGATAAAGAATCATTGCAGGGTGCGCCCATCTTTACTAAGTTTGACTTTCACAGTGCTTATCATCTTGTCCGGATCTGGGAGGGGGATGAGTGAAAGATGGCTTTTAACACCTATTGGGGACACTTTGAATATTTGGTTATGCCTTTTGGATTGGTCAACGCTTCAGCCGTCTTCCAGGGGCTCGTAAATGATGTGCTCAGAGACATGGTCGATCGTTTTGTGTTTGTTTAGATAGATCATTTTCTGATCTTCTCCCAGAAGATCCAGGACCATATCCAGCATGTCAGGAAGGTGCTTCAGCAACTGCTAGAGAACCAGCTATTCATTAAGGTGTGCTTTGCACAGTCGGTTCCATTCCTGGTGCTCATCATTTCGACCGAGGGAGTACGCAATGGACCCTGCCAAGGTTAGCAGAGGTTTCTGGAGTTCGCTAACTTTTATCGGCGGTTTATTCGGAATTGTGTCAGGTGATGCCGGCATGCATGATTGCCGTTTCCATGGGAATGCTGATTATACCACAACATTTGCATGCTGACAGCACCTGTTCTTTATTTATTGTCCACCTACTTAAACCCTTTGTTGTTTCATGTTCTTTGTTAGAATATTGTTGTATGTTCTAGTAACTCACCTCACTCTCTGCCTCTGTTGGTTCTGTCTCGTATTTCTGTTTCGGTTGCCAGTCTCTGCCCGTGTGTCTGGAGTTCGGTTACCTTCCAGCCTGCTTCATCTAAGGATTCCTTTCGGATCTACCCTCTACACTGCCATGACGCATACACACCTATGAACACACACTTCGCTGAGGATTCATCACGGATCTGCTTTCAAGTTGGTGCCGGGTCTCTGAATATTTGCCAACCCTGCTGTGCTTTTGAGTTCCTGTTATTAATAAATTCTGTGCACTGTTCCTCAGCTCCTGGGTCTCTTGCTTGCCTGCATTACAAGTGTTTATAGTGTTATGTCGCCATGGCAACGGAGTTGTAAAATCGTCTATATCTTTCCACAGATGTGGTCAGTAAGTGACTATATCACAGTAAAATCATGTTAACACACATATTGTTTATGTCTTGTGTCTATACTTTTGAAACAGTGAGTATTTTAACGTTTACAGATTAAACCCCATAGACTTGCATTGGAAGTGTCTCACTGAAAAACAGATTTGTGCTTTTTTTTTTAAAGAAAATTTGATTTGTTGTAATCAACATTATACCACAAATGCTGTCGATTGTGCTTGAACCCGGAATGTTCCTTTAATTGTACTAAAACTTCATTTTCTTAATGCACATAAGGAGGTTTAACAAACACTTTAGACTGTTTTCACATTGTTGCTTTACTAGTCCAGATCTTTAAACACCCAGCCACCAGCATCACGTCTCAAATGTGGCATTTAATGCCATCTTATCTATTTTTTTCACATTCCTGATAAAAAAATAAATAAAAAAAGGCTTTTGCCGAAAACCACCTTCCTTCATAAAAGAACAACTCTGTTTTTGAAGGCTTTGGTTCTTTGGTCTTTGTTTGCTAGATAAGATCATCAGCCTTTGAGTTACAGCAGTCGGGGCTTTTACTGTATCTGTGAATAATTCAATACTCCTCCGTCTCACACCGACACTGGGAGACTGTCATTACTCTCTTAGGAATAGTTCAAGTCTTTTGAAGTCATTTGTTAGCTTTGTCCCACATTTCAGTCATTATTCACTGAAAATCTTCCCTCTCTAATTTTATTCTCCATTCAGCATTTTCAAACTATGTGCTGGGTTCGGTGTGTGAGAACTAATGGGATTTGGCGTCAATGATGTGGCATGACACGTCTCGAGGTACCATATTTGAATTGAACGTAGGCAAAAATGCGAGCTCTGGCGGTGGGGAAGATTATCAGTGAATAACGACTTTAATTATCATCTGTTGTATAGCTTCATAGGCATGAATATATGGATGGTGCAAATCTTGTAAGATGTCTGAAATGACTCACTATTGTTTGATGGCATACCTTTAAAGTTGGGTCTTATACGGGCATCATAACCGGACGTCCTCCCCATTAGCTTGTCCAGGAAATCAGAGGGGGACATTGTCGATGAAGAAGCCCTCTCGGACTCTTTTCCTTCTGTTATCCTATAAAACACAATATAGGATGTGGGTTATAATCCACTTGAAAAACATCTGAAGTCATTCATGCTCTGAATAATTATTCAATTATCACAAACGACACAGAGCATTCCTTTAAAGAGACAGATCACCCACAAATTTGTGTTCTGCAGAAGAAGGAAAGTCACACACTTCTGGGATGGCATGAGGGTGAGTAAAGGAGAGATGTTTCATTTTTGGGTGCACTGTCCCTTTAACGTTATAGTGTATGGTTCCCATATGGTTGTTTTGCGGGAAGCGATTTCCTACGATTCTAGGAACATTCTTTTAGGTTTTAGGTTTTAGGTTTTATAGCCACAAACTAACATTCCCAGAAAATTTCGGGAACTAACAATTGTTAGCTGGGAACTCCAGAGTTCAAAGTAAAGATTAGAAACATGGCTGGATTGGTAATATGGCATTCCGGGCATTTTCCCAGTGGGCCGATGTACTTGGGGTGGATTGGCCATCGTTATGCAGAATGGGCCACAAAACGGAAACACGATATACCGAAGGGGGCAGCGCCCCCCCCCCCCCACACACACACACACACACACACACATATATGACAACTTACCCCAAATAAAATGTGACAGCCACCCCAAAATTGACATTTATAAAACATATCCTTTGCAGTTCAACATTTCAGTTTAAACCTATATTGATCATCTGTTTGCCATTGTGGTTTTTATTATATTCACTAATTCCCCAACAGCTATTGCACATATATGACTCTGGAATTGTAGTTTGAAGGACAGAATGCACAAAACTTATCCTAATTTAAGACCGTTTTTATTGTGTCAACTAACCCCAATCTTCCCTACTTGTCAGATGAACATTGCAAGCATAGAATGGAACGTTTACATGTGTACGCAGGAGGTTCTGTGATTGAGATTGTGTTTGACAGTCTACTTTCTTTGCACTGCCACAGTGTACAACAGAACGACATGTTCTTCACTTTTATATGTGATTAACTCTTCCTAATCTTATTGGATTATTACGCAGTGTCAGAAATTAAGGGGGCTTGGGATAAGTTCCAAAATTCCAAAATTCCAAATCTGGGGGCAAATAATGCATTCCATGAATTACTCTGTTTGTATTTAACCCTTGTGCGAGCTTTGGGACATTTTTGTCTTTTTATTTGAGTTTTTTTGATCATTTTGGTTCCTGTTCGTGTTAATGCCAATGGCATACATTTTGCCAAAGGTGTGTATTTTTGGGGGAATTTTGGCTTTTCAACCTCAGTTCCTATAATACATCTATAACACATCTATAACACACCGTGTACATAAAATAGTCACACTCGGGATCTTCAGCACAAATATTTTCCCATTGAAACCAATTAAAACTGCAATAATAATGAAATCATGAAT
>NC_068293.1:44203099-44205599 GCF_025860055.1 Xyrauchen texanus | reverse complement strand
TTAGTTCTTAATATTCTATATTTGGCTTAATTTAACTCATCGTGTGTTCTGTGTTATAAGCCAATTTCCTCAGCGCTGGTTTGCCAAATGGGATCATTTTAACCCAATTTATTTTCGAGTGTGGAAGGTCAAGTTAAGCTGTAGATATCGCATTCATATGAGCTACAAGACTGTACTTTGTTAAAACGCATTTTGTTACTTTAATGTGCGCGGGTACATACCTGAAGTTGTGCATTTGAATGAAACACGCGAATAAAGTTGTGAGGAGTTTGCGAGCAGGGCGCGTCATTCCTCCGCTCATGGACACGCGTCTCAAACACCGACACCGCTTCCTTCCGAACTAACACAAAGCCGGAGGTATTCACAGGTAAAGCCGAACACACCAGACACACTTCAGTCCAGACGCTCATGGTTCAGACTGGTCAAAGGAACGGCACCGAAACGCCGCGGATCCGCTGTTGCGCGTGCAGAAAAAGCCACTGGAAGCTCCGATCACCATCGCGCGTTTGCGGTTCAGATGGAGCGCGAGAAGCAAACGCGAGTGAAATCCTTGTTGTCATTCAATGCTGTAGCTGTGATGTGTTTGTTTGTCTGTGCTGGAAGATCTCTTCAGATGACGGATGTTGGCTCCCACACCCGGTTCAGCACTTGGACAGCTCGTGAGTCCCTGCGCGCATGCGCAACAATTCCATAGTGTATTTGTAATCTGAAGAGTTGATTAGAGACACACAAATCTCCTTAAAGTCAAAATAAAACTATGTATTCTTTTGACATTTATGTAGGCTATATTTGGGTGATTGTTTTTTATCACAAGATCTGATCATGCGTCATTGACTTATTCCTTATATGTATATATGTATGTAAACCTATATACACAGATAAGCCATAACATTAAAACCACCTGCCTAATATTGCATAGGTCCCCTCTCGTGCCACCAAAGCAGCTCTGACCCATTGAGGCATGCTCACAAGACCACTGAAGGTGTCCTGTGGTATCATCCTGCTGAATGAGGCCACTGTCATCATAACGTTGCCATGAAGGGGTGTACCTGGTCTGCAACTATGTTTAGGTAGGTGGTACGTGTCAAAGTAACATCCACATGAATGCCAAGACCCACGGTTCTTTGGAGAACTTTGCCAAGAGCATCACACCACCACCGCTGGCCTGCCTTCTTCCCATAGTGCATCCTGCTGCCATCTCTTCCCCAGGTAACCAATGCACTCGCACCTGGCCGTCCACATGATCTAAAATCTGTGCTACTGTAGCTCTTCTGTAGGATCGGGCCAGACGGGCTAGCCTTCACTCCCCATGTGCATTAATGAGCCTTGGGCGCCAATGACCCTGTTGTCGGTTCACCAGTTGTCCTTCCTTGGATCAATTTTGGTAGGTATTAACCACTGCATGACGGGAACACCCCACAAGACCTACTGTTTTGGAGATGCTCTGACCCAGTCTCAAGCCATCACAATTTGGCTCTCTTCAAAGTCGCTCAGATCCTTATTTATATATTTATGTTTATACAGTATATATATATATTTATATGTATGTTTATACAGTATTGTTATAATACAGAAGAGGGCAGACAAGGAGTGGGATCTAAATGCGGGTTCATATATACAGTGAGGAAAATAAGTATTTGAACACCCTGCTATTTTGCAAGTTCTCCCACTTGGAAATCATGGAGGGGTCTGAAATTGTCATCGTAGGTGCATGTCCACTGTGAGAGACATAATCTAAACAAAAAAATCCAGAAATCACAATATATGATTTTTTAACTATTTATTTGTATGATACAGCTGCAAATAAGTATTTGAACACCTGTCTATCAGCTAGAATTCTGACCTTCAAAGACCTGTTAGTCTGCCTTTAAAATGTCCACCTCCACTCCATTTATTATCCTAAATTAGATGCACCTGTTTGAGGTTGTTAGCTGCATAAAGACACCTGTCCACCCCAT
This sequence comes from Xyrauchen texanus, assembly GCF_025860055.1. Classification (NCBI taxonomy): domain Eukaryota; kingdom Metazoa; phylum Chordata; class Actinopteri; order Cypriniformes; family Catostomidae; genus Xyrauchen; species Xyrauchen texanus. Next base: position 44,203,641 of record NC_068293.1, on the reverse strand, counting down.
ACAATCAGTAAGAATCCAACTACTAACATGGCCAAGACCAAAGAGCTGTCCAAAGACACTAGAGACAAAATTGCACACCTCCACAAGGCTGGAAAGGGCTACGGGGAAATTGCCAAGCAGCTTGGTGAAAAAAGGTCCACTGTTGGAGCAATCATTAGAAAATGGAAGAAGCTAAACATGACTGTCAATCTCCCTCGGACTGGGGCTCCATGCAAGATCTCACCTCGTGGGGTCTCAATGATCCTAAGAAAGGTGAGAAATCAGCCCAGAACTACACGGGAGGAGCTGGTCAATGACCTGAAAAGAGCTGGGACCACCGTTTCCAAGGTTACTGTTGGTAATACACTAAGACGTCATGGTTTGAAATCATGCATGGCACGGAAGGTTCCCCTGCTTAAACCAGCACATGTCAAGGCCCGTCTTAAGTTTGCCAATGACCATTTGGATGATCCAGAGGAGTCATGGGAGAAAGTCATGTGGTCAGATGAGACCAAAATAGAACTTTTTGGTCATAATTCCACTAACCGTGTTTGGAGGAAGAA
>NC_068293.1:44190599-44198099 GCF_025860055.1 Xyrauchen texanus | reverse complement strand
AAGTGTCTTACTCAAGGACACAATGGTGGTGGCTGTGGGGATCGAACCAGCAACCTTCTGAGTACCAATGTATTATACAGAGCACTTATTACAGGGACAATCCCCCCGGAACAACCTGGAGTTAAGTGTCTTACTCAAGGACACAATGGTGGTGGCTGTGGGGATCGAACCAGAAACCTTCTGATTATCAGTTATGTGCTTTAGCCCACTATGCCACCAGCACTCCATGCGCTGGATGTCTTTGTCCATTGGTGCATTTCTCGCGGTTTTGTCAGAGTCTCACGCAGGACCGGCACATTTTTAGACACTGTGACGAGTTAAAAAAACTTCACGTCATCTCGGAATTACTGTAACGAATCTATGACTTTAAATAGAGCTGTTTACATCCTTGGAAATCATTTGTTTTAAGGCAAAACTCATATGCCCCTCCCTGTCCGCTGTCGGCGGTCTCAAACCCTGCCGCGTTTCAGCGGCCGGTAGGCGACTCCTGCGCCCCTGACTGCTCCAGGCGGTCTGTTAGGAGCCCCTTTTCCCCTCGTGGTCGGTGGCCATCGTCTTCTTCCAGGCGGCCGGGCTCCTCGTCCCCCGACAGATGGCCGTGGCTGCTCCGTTGGGGTGGACGGTAGTGGCGAGAACTCTACTACGGCGTATCCCTCCTCCTTCCCGGGATTCGGCACCAATGTAAAGCAGTCAATGGAAAGGTGGAGGCGAGAACCGGCTTGACGATATAACTAATGGTTTCATATAAAACTTAAACAAAAGACAAACACACACATGACGGACATGTCCGTAAACGATCTCTCTCTCCCGCACGATCCTCCGCAGTCGGCCTTTATCCCTCTCAAAGGCTTGATTAGCCTAATACGGGACCGGCCGTGTAGGATCATGAGCCGGCCCCGCCCTCCGCCCTGCCACAAATGTATTTCGATTTGTTCCTCCTTTATTTAAAGAAGCACAAATGTGTGTTCCAGTGGGACACTTACAATAGAAGTCAATGGGAGCCATTTTTAAAGGGTTTAAAGTCAGAAATGTGACGCTTATAATTTAATAAAAGCACTTACATTCATTCCTCTATTAAAACATGTGTGTTATTAGAACTGTAAAGTTGTTTATATCATCATATTTTCTGTCGTTTTAGGGTTTTAGAGTTTGTTGACATCATATCGTCATGGCAACGAAGTTGTAACATTGTCTCTATCTTCACACAGATGTGGTTAGTAAGTGATTTAATGACAGTAAAATCATGTTAACACACATATTGTTTATGTCTCGTGTTTATACACAATATATATTATATATTTTAATATTGACAGATTAAACCCCATAGACTTGCATTGGAAGTGTCACAGAGGAAAGAGAGTCGGAATCAACATCATGCCACAAATGCTGTTGATAGTTTGGATGGAAAATCATCCCGACAACAGACTGAACGTTGTGTGTGACTGAGCTTCTGGAAGAAACCGTGTCTTGAATTGATTTCTTGCAGATTTCGGCAGCCAGTAAAAGGGAATGTTGTCAGAGGTGGAATTCTGTCGAAGTGTTTAATATGGAGTTTTGATGGGAGAGAGAGAGTGCAGTTTTACCTCTATAAATAAAGGATGTGACTTCACTTATAGCAGTTGAAGTGAGGGTTCAGCAGTGGATGTTTCTGATGTTTGGACTGAACCGATGTCTTGAATTATTGAGTGAAGTACACCACTACTGCCTACACTTTCAATATAGTAAACCATAGTATTCCCTCATGGGGGGGTCTGGGTATCTCAGCGAGTATTGCCGCTGACTATCACTGCTGGAGTCGTGAGTTTGAATCCAGGGTGTGCTGAGTGACTCGAGCCAGGTCTCCTTAGCAACCAAATTGGCCCGGTTGCTAGGGAGGATAGTCACATGGGGTAACCTCCTCGTGGTCGCTATAATGTGGTTCTCGCTCTCGGTGGGGCGTGTGGTGAGTACTCCAGTCAGGTCTCCTTAGCAACCAAATTGGCCCGGTTGCTAGGGAGGGTAGAGTCACATGGGGTAACCTCCTCGTGGTCGCTATAATGTGGTTCTCGGTCTCGGTGGGGCGTGTGGTGAGTACTCCAGTCAGGTCTCCTTAGCAACCAAATTGGCCCGGTTGCTAGGGAGGGTAGAGTCACATGGGGTAACCTCCTCGTGGTCGCTATAATGTGGTTCTTGCTCTCGGTGGGGCGTGTGCTGAGTGACTCCAGTCAGGTCTCCTTAGCAACCAAATTGACCCGGTTGCTAGGGATGGTAGAGCCACATGGGGTAACCTCCTCGTGGTCGCTATAATGTGGTTCTCGCTCTCGGTGGGGCGTGTGGTGAGTTATTCATGGATGCCGAGGAGAATAGCGTGAAGCCTCCATACATGCTATGTCTCCATGGTAACGCGCTCAACAAGTCACGTGATAAGATGCGCGGATTGATGGTCTCTGACGCGGAAAGAATTTCTGAAGGTCTCTTTTTAGTTTGATCACGTCCGTCAAGCACCAGAAAGGACAAAAAGCACCATTAAAGTCCTCATGTCTAGATTATTTGAAGTGTTTTGAATCCAGTTAAATAATGACTTAAATGCAAAACTATCGTATGTATAGTTTTATGATACTTTAATAATGTTTTCTGTCCTCTTTGGAACTTTTCTCATTTCTCTTTTTGTGTTTTGCAGACAAAATAACAGCATGTACGGTCGGAATAACATGAGGGTGAGTAAATAATGACAGAATTAACATTTGGGCGTGAACTATTCCTTTAATTGTTGTTTTGTTTAATGAAGAGGCACGACCAAAAATGTATCTTAATTAAAAGTGTGTTTTATTTTAAAACATAAAATACTCAATTAAATCAAACGCATGTCATCAAATACAGCGGAATGTTCTGGGGATTGTGTGTCGTCGGTCGTCATGGATACTTTGGAACTTTGTTTCCTCTTTGTTCATTTTCTGCTCAAAGAAATGTGGCAAGTTGTAACATTGCAAAGAATGTAATTAATGTAATTAATATCTCAATTAAACAATTCAAGCCTGCAATTCTAATGTGGATAAAGCAATCGTGTGTCCTGCTGTGAAGCCGATTGTAAAATCACTCTTGAAGGCGTCCTGCAGTGAGAATAATGAGAAACATTGACAGAACAGATAAATATCCTCATAGTTCAATACTTTCAATGAGACTGAACCCCAGAATCACTGATGTTATACACGAGTCTCACACACAGTTTAATCAGAATACACATTTATTTACACATTGGGAGAAGCAGAGAAAAATACGGCGTGCATCATCTCTAGGTACTGTATCTTGTGCCCCAGGAACAATGTTTACCGTGTTTAAAACGTATCGGTTACCTAACGTAACCTCGGTTCTCTCTAGATGAGGGAACGAGTATTGCGTAAGCTAGCTTACGCTACGGGAAAGATTCATCTTTTCTGAGATATTGAAGCCAAACAATTATCCTTAATTTTTGTATCCATTGTCAACGCAGTGCGGCAGCTGCAGACCTTGAGCGGGCTAGCTAGCGAGCTCATAGGTTGCTCTGTGGCAACTGCTGCAGCCTACAGACGAGCTTGGGCGAACTCGCATCCAATGAGAGAGCGTCCGCGCTCACTGCATCAAAGCCCGCCAAAATGGGCGTGACTAGAGTGCATATAAGCGTAGTTCGTAGGCTGGAACCCTGGTTTTCATTGACTGAAGCGAAAAGTCGCTCGTGGTGCGAGCACGGCCGGCTACGCAATACTCGTTCCCTCATCTAGAGAGAACCGAGGTTACGTTAGGTAACCCATACGTTCTCTTACGAGAGGTTCTCTCGTATTGTGTAAGCTAGCTTACGCTACGGGAACCCATTGTCAACGCCGTTCACGCCAAGCATCCACTGTATGAGCCCCAGGGAATGAAGGGGGGACCCGGGGGAGCCCTTATGAGTGGGGAAATAATATTTGGCAGGCAAGAATGCGGGTCATTGATTGTGTAAAACATAAGCACATAGTGGGAAGGGAATGACAGAGCGGCGGTGCCGGTCTGTGTGGAATGTGTCCCATCAGTGCAGCTCACCAGGGGAGCTGTAGCGTATTAAACCGCTAGTAGTTTTGCCTGCAGAGCGGGCACTTCCATATTGTAAAATCTGACAAAGGTGGAGGGGGAAGTCCATCCCGCTGCCACACATATGTCGTGAATGGAAATCCCGCTGGACCATGCCCATGAGGATGCCATGCCTCTAGTGGAGTGAGCCCTAATGCCCAACGGGCATGGCAGGTCTTTTGACGCGTATGCAGCAGCAATTGCGTCCACTATCCATCTAGATAGTGTCTGTTTCGAGCGGCGAGACCTTTGGTGCGCCCTCGAGCTAAACGAAAGCTGCTCAGAGCGTCTGAAAGCGGCGAGCGCGCAGTATACAATCTCAGTGCTCTGACCGGGCAAAGGAGATTGGCGTCGCGTTCAGCTATCGGATGCTGGCAGCGCCGATAGGGAAATGACCTGTGCTCTGAAAGGAGTACCGATCACCTTGGGAACATAGCCGTGTCTAGGCTTTAAAATGACCTTGGAGTCACTTGGTCCAAACTCAAGACACGCATGGCTGACAGACAGCGTGAAGGTCTCCCACACGTTTGACTGATGACAGGGCAGTCAGAAAAGCGGTTTTGAGTGAAAGGTATTTCAAATCCACGGATTGAAGTGGTTCGAAAGGGGGGCTTTCATAGTTTCGAGAACTATACAAAGATCCCAGATAGGAACCGATGGAGGGCGGGGGTTCATCCTTCTAGCTCCCCTGAGGAAGCCGGATGACCAGCTCGCTTTTACCCCATGACTGGCATTGCAGGGGTTCAGCGACGCCGCAACGGCCGCCACATACACTGTGAGCGTGGATGGGGATCTGCCCTTATCCAGCAGCTCTTGTAGAAATACGAGCAGCAACGACACCCCACATGTCCGCGGGTCCAGGTCTCTGTCGGTGCACCATTTTGAGAACACAGACCATTTTGACGCATAGAGTCTTCTCGTGGAAGGGGCTCTAGCGTGCATGATGGTGTTTATTACTCCTTCTGGCAGAGCGACGGGTAGTCGTTGATCACCCACGCATGCAGCGCCAGCTCTGGGTGGGGATGCCAGATTGTGCCGCGAGCTTGAGAGAGGAGATCTGCTCTCACTGGGATGGGCCACGGCGCTGTCAGTGACAGCTGCGTAAGCTCCGGGAACCATGTCTGATTCTCCCAACGCGGGGCTATGAGGAGCACCGAGTGACGCGTTCCCTGATCCTCTGCATTACCTGTGGCAATAGCGAGACGGGAGGGAAGGCGTAAAGCGGGCGTCTGGGCCAGTCCTGGGCCAGCGTGTCCTCGCTCGAGAAAAATATTGGGCAGTGAGAGTTCTCTTTGGACGCAAAGAGGACTATCTCTGCTCTGCCGAATAGGTGCCATAACGTCTGGACTGTTTGAGCGTGCAGGGACCATTCCCTGGGGAATATTGTCTCTGGACAGTCTGTCCGGGCCGTCGTTCAGGTGGCCTGGCACGTCGCGTCGCCCTCAGCGAGCGTAGGTGGCACTGGGACCAACTCAGTATGCGTTTCGGTCAGATGGAAGAGGTTCCTGGATCTGACACCGCCCTGACGGTTTAGGTAGGATACCACAGATCTGTTGTCCGAACGGACCAGGACGTGGTGACCCTGAATGACTGGGAGAAAGCGCGCGGCGCATACTCGACCGCTATCATTTCCAGACAATTTATGTGAAGGAGCTTTTCCTGAACTGACCATAGGCCGAAAACCGGATAGCCCTCGCGAGACCGCGCCCAACCCGTGTTGGACGCGTCTGTCGAGATGACTTTTCGGCGAGATACAGCTCCCATTGTCACTCCCCGCTGATACCATTCGGCCACTGTCCAGGGCTGCAGAGCTGATATACAGGTCTGAGTCACCTTGATGGGCTGGCGGCCTGTGGCCCAAGTCCGGCGAGATGCGCTGGTGTTTAGCCAATGCTGAAGCGGCGCATGTGCAGTAAACCCAGCTGAAGTACTGCTGCGGCTGAGGCCATGTAACCTAGCACTCTCTGGAATTTCTTCAGAGGCGTGAGGCTGTTCATCTGAAAAGATGCGGCTAGTCGCTGAACACGGCGTCGCGCTGTGTAGATAAGCGAGCCGTCATTGCCAAGGAGTCTAGTTCTATTCCCAGGAAGGAAATGGTCTGACTGGGCTGTAGTGAGCTCTTGGTCCAATTGACTGCAAGACCCAAACTGTTCAGATGGCTGAGGAGAACTGCTCTGTGAGACAGAAGCTCCATATGTGACTGAGCCATAATCAGCCAGTCGTCCAAATAGTTCAGAATTCGCGAAACCCTGACTCCGCGAGGGGTGCGAGCGCCGCATCCATGCACTTCGTGAAAGTACGGGTGCTAAGGACAGGCCGAACGGAAGGACGGTGTATTGATAAACCTGGCCGTCGAGGCTGAATCTCAAGAATGGCCTGTGACGGGATTTATCTGAATCTTTCAGATCGAGAGAAATAAACCAGTCCCCTGGCGCACATGCGCGAGGAGTTTTCTGATTGTAAGCATTTTGAACGGTCTTTTGCAAGCACCTTGTTCAAAACCCTGAGATCTAATATGGGTCTGAGGCCGCCGTCTTTCTTGGGAACAAGAAAATAACGGCTGTAAAGCCCCGACTCGCTCAGAGAGGGTGGCACTTTTTCTATGGCCCTTTTGCACAGAAGGCTTGTTATTTCTGAACGAAGCATGCACGCTGCTTCCGTGTTCACAGTGGTTTCGAGCCAGCTCTGAAGCGAGGAGGGCGGCGATCGAACTGTAGCAAATAGCCCTGTTGTATTGTGCTTAACACCCACTTGGATATCCCTGGAATAGCTTCCCACGCTTTGAAGCGTAACGCTAGAGGGTGAATGGCCAATTCGCTCTGATTGCCGCACACAGAGCACTGAACAAAATGTGTGAGCTGCGTTTAGTGTGTTCATGCATGATTGCTCGCAGACAGCATGAACAGGCTGTTTTGTGAGTGACTTCCGATTGGAATGAATGGGGAAAGAGTCACATCTGTTACGTGATGCGCAAGCATAGTCATGGGCACGGGACTTACACACAGAGGAATGTTTGCTGGCCGTGTAACAGAGCCGGCAGAGAATGGGCGCGCGACGCATTTGTGGGCGCCTTCATTGACTCTGACGCCGAGCGGTTCAGTAACCGCTTTATGTGAGCGTGCTCTGGTGGGGACACGAGACATGCAGTGCTTGTGTGCAGAAGTGAACACTGGATTGTGGGCACATTTTCTACACATAGGGCTGGTCGTGTGACAGAGCGGGCAGAGAATGGGCGCTACGACGCATTTGTGGGCGCCTTCATTGACTCTGACGCCGAGCGGTTCAGTAACCGCTTTATGAGAGCGTGCTCTGATAGGGGCACGGGATGTGTTATGCTTGTGTGTAGGGGCGAACACTGGGTTGTGGGCACTTTTTCTACACATAAGACATGTTTGCTCTTTACAAGATTTATTTGGGTCGCCGTGAAAACGGCGTTTG
>NC_068293.1:44175599-44185599 GCF_025860055.1 Xyrauchen texanus | reverse complement strand
AACCTCATTTACACTTCATAACATTCAATCCAGGAACCTCACGAACTCAGCGATTATTGATGCTGACTATCACACCTGGAGTCGCTGAGTTTGAATCCAGGGCGTGCTGAGTGACTCCAGTCAGGTCTCCTTAGCAACCAAATTGTCCCGGTTGCTAGGGAGGGTAGAGTCACATGCGGTAACCTCCTCGTGGTCGCTATAATGTGGTTCTCGCTCTCGGTGGGGCGTGTGGTGAGTTGTGCGTGGATGCCGCGGAGAATAGCGTGAAGCCTCCACACGTGCTACGTCTCCACGGTAACGCGCTCAACAAGTCACGTGATAAGATGCGTGGATTGACGGTCTCAGACGCGGAGGCAAATGAGATTCATCCTCCGCCACCTGGATTGAGGCAAGTCACTACGCCACCACGAGGACTTAGAGCGCATTGGGAATTGGGCGTTACAAACTGGGGAGAAAATAAAAAATTTAAAACAAAATTATTAAAAATTATGTGGCATACGAGAGCCAAAAGTGTCCAAACTGACCTTAGCAAATATACGAGTTTTGTCTGAAAAACAACCTGATCTCATGAACTTTACGTGACCATGGCAACATTTTTGCAGAATTCACTGGCAGTTTTCCAGTGAGATGTCCAGCGGGGGGCGCCAAAAACGATTGGGCAAGACACTGAACCCCAAGTTGCTCCCAATGGCAGGCTAGCACCTTACATGCAGCTCTGCCATCATTGGTGTGTGTGTGTGTGTGTGTGTGTGTGTGTGTGTGTGTGTGTGTGTGTGTGTGTGTGTGTGTGTGTGTATGTGTGTGTTGTCAGAGAAAATATTTACACCCCTTATTTCACCCCTAATTCGCACCAGTTTTTGGCTTCGTCAAGTTGGTATTGTAATCAAGAATGTAATCGTGTAATCCATAAAAGCAGCTGTAATCAGATGATGAACATTTAAAAATGTAATGCATTAAATTACAAGTACTTGATTATTTTAAATCAGATTACAGATTACATGTAATCCAACACTACTCAGCACTGGCTGCAATATATATAAATGTTTACACTGATGAAGAGTGATCATTTAGGGATCTTTTCATCCTTAAAATGACATGGAAAAAACAAATGAGGTGTTTATATTATATACTCTTGTGGCAGGGCGGGGCCGGGTCATGATTCCATACACACGGCCCCTAATTGGGCTGATAAACCCCGAGAGGGATAAAGGCAACTGGAGACAACAATCCGACAGAGAGAGAGTTACGGGCAGCTGTCCGACACCTGTGTGTGTTTGTCTTTTTGTTACGTTTATTATTAAAATATTATTTATATTATCAAGCCGGTTCCCGCCTCCTCGTCTTCATTGAACTGTGTTACAGTGGTGCCGAAACCCCGGGAAGGAGGCAGCGAGAACCGGAATCATGACCTGGCCCCGCCCTCCGCCTCCTATAGATCTAAATGACGTAAACAGTTATTTTAGGATGGAATCGCCTCTTGGGGTTACTCCTGTCTCATGTGTTCATGTAGCGGGATCGTGCTGGCACGGCCGACCGTTGGCCAAATTGATGCCTTACACAGAGTTTCAGGTGGACGGTGGGTGTTCCAGGTATAACGTGCGAGTAAGGGCAGCTGGTGGAATTTCTGGTGCCCTCCTAATGAGTTGGTGCCCTACGCAGACTGCATAGTAATCGTATAGGGAGCGGCGGTAATGGGTATGTGTATATTTCACTCTCCACAAGAGGTGCACTAACGACTGACACTATGAGCTGTAACCTTAAGCCTCCTCACCAGCATGCCCGCCTCCCAAGCTGGGCATCACCACTCGGAGCGGGTCGAGCAGGACGGGTTACATTCAGACTGGCTCAATCTGAGCAACTCATTCCATCATTGCGGTTTGAGTTCTCTACATAATGACATATAAACAGGTTTGAATGTGTCTTTCTGTAAGACACACATCTTTGGAGACTGTCAATCAAATCTAAATATTTGAAATAGCTTTTGAATGTTTAAAGTTTATAGACTGAGGTGATACACCCCTTACAGGTGGACAGAGAGATGGAGTTCTCCACACAGCAGCACACACTGACACCTGCTGTGAGATGGTGGAAACTGCAGCCCATCACAGATCTCTCATCGGGAGATTTACTCAGAGGGGATGTTTTTGACAAACTGAAGAAGTGGGAGGCGATAGAATCAAAAGGACTGGAATGCATTAATAATGTTCTCTATAGTTACAGTATGTGGAGATATCCTAACCATATAATCTGCTTTACTTGACAGGTCAAACATTATTCAAATGGGTTTGTTTGTTGATGTCCAAATATGCCACGGCATTACCAGAAAACAAACAAACATAGCGTGAACTTGGGTGACTGAAACTGATTATTCTACTTCACTTAATAAAATCATAGTCGTGGCAGATTACAGTAGAAGAGTCCAATCTTACAGTATATGGAGGTGAATCTCATAACATGTCCAGTCCAAAGTAATAAACAAAAATCAATAAAATCTTTTGATTGCTTCATGATTAAGGCCTGTTTGGTTTTGCATTGTGACATTGTTTTTAGCACATTTTCCTTCCCCAAATTGTGCAGTATGTCATTTATGCCAGTGTTTCCCAACCGCTGTGCCGCACACTAGTGTGCCGTGGAAAATTATCAAATTCCACTAAATAAATAAATGTATGAAAAAAATAATAATAATTTCAGGGACATACTCCCAACAACCTTTCAGAGATATTTGCTGTTTTGAAACCATAATCGGTCACTTTTGTGATTTTGAAGAGCAATGATAAATGTGCCCTAACACTAAACTAACCTAACTTAAACTAAACCTAACATAAACTAAACCTAAACTAACCTAACCCTAACGTAAACTAAACCTAACATAAACTAAACCTAAACTAACCTAACGTAAACTAAACCTAACATAAACTAAACCTAAACTAAACCTACCCTAACCTAAACTAAACCTACCCTAAATTAAACCTACCCTAAACTAAAACTAACGTAACCCTAAACTAAACCTAAACTAAACCTACCCTAAACTAAACCTAACGTTACCCTAACAAAAAACCTAACCTAACCTAACCCTAAACTAAACCAAACCTAAACTAAACTTAACCTAAACTTAACCGAATCTAACAGAACCCTAAACGCAACCTAAAGTAACCCTAAACTAAACCTAACCTAACATAACCCTAAACCTACCCTAACCTAAACCTAACCTAACCCTATCTTAACCTAATATAACCTAAACTTAACTAAACTTAACCTAACTTAACCTAAACCCAACCTAAACTAAACTAACCTAAACTAAACCTACCCAACCTAAATTTACCTACCCCTAACCTAAACTAACTTAAACCCAACCTAAACTAAACCTAACCTAACATAACCCTAAACCTACCCTAACCTAAACCTAACCTAACCCTATCTTAACCTAACCTAAACTTAACTAAACTTAACCTAACCTAACTTAACCTAAACTTAACTAACCTAAACCTAAACTAACCTAAACTAACCTAACCTAACCTAACCTAACCTAAACTAAACCTACCCTAAACCCAACCCAACCTAAACTAAACCTACCCCTAACCTAAACTAACTTAAACCCAACCTAAACAACCTAAAATAAACCTAACCTAACATAACCCTAAACCTACCCTAACCTAAACCTATCTTAACCTAACATAACCTAAACTTAACTAAACTTAACCTAACCTAACTTAACCTAAACTTAACTAACCTAAACTAAACTAACCTAACCTAAACTAAACCTACCCTAAACCCAACCCAACCTAAACTAAACCTACCCCTAACCTAAACTAACTTAAACCCAAACTAAACTAACCTAACCTAAACTAAACCTACCCTAAACCCAACCTAACCTAAACTAAACCTACCCCTAACCTAAACTAACTTAAACCCAACCTAACCTAAACTAAACCTACCCCTAACCTAAACTAACTTAAACCCAACCCAACCTAAACTAACCTAACCTAAACTAAACCTACCCTCAACCTAACCTAAACTAAACCTACCCCTAACCTAAACTAACTTAAACCTCAAAACAAACACAGTAATTATCAAAGTGCCACAGAAACAGTGTTTACAGTATTTGAGAACATTTTTAACAAATTTTTTAGAAAAAGTTACTTCAGCCGTAAATAATATTGGAATGCTAATAAAGCTATAATAAAAAAATAAATTCATTAAAATGTTTAATTGTCATGAAAATAATCCAATCACAATGGCAACAAATTGTCCTAAAATTGGACTAAATGAAATATAATTTCTTATTTCTATCTTGTGATTTTAAGGTGAAATATGTCCTGAAATTCACCCACACATCCAAGATCAAAGTTAAATAAACATAATAAGCATTCTGTGCATCTCTCACTATATAAAGGAATATTTGAGTTTCAGCCACTGATGTTATATATATAGATCAGTGGTTTCAGCACTAGTTCACCTCACTCGACGGCATTTATGGCATGTTGTTGATTACCACGAAAATGTATTTAGACTCGTCCCTCTTCTTTAAAAAAAGCATAAATCTGTTGTACAATGGAAGTCAATGGGGCAAAATCTCTCTCTCTCACTGCCGTCTCCAGTCGGTCTTTATCCCTCTCTGAGGCTTGATTAGCCTGATTAGGCTCCGGGTGTGCAGAATCACGACACTGCCCGCCCTCTGTCACATTCCTTCCTCGTTCTCTCAGGCCGGGGAGCCCCCTGCATGATGTACATCCACCCATTTATCCCTGGGGAGGGGCGTGCCTTCTGCACCGTCTGCCGGCAGGTCATCCCCGTCTACTTGGATGAGGGAGGGGACAAGGGGAGGGAAAAAAAAAAAGTGTGGCACCTACACGGCGTAATGGCGATCGTGCCAAATTAACAAAACATTTTAAAAAGAGAGGGGAAGGCCAATGCGGAGCGGCAGTGGAAGAGAGAGAGAGATCAAATGGGAAATTCATTGACATAAAGAAACTTTTCCCCCGACACAGAGCTGTTAAACTCTGGTGTCCCAACACTGACAAAGCACTGGAGCTATTAACAGAATCCAAGCTGGGCCACCCCAACCAGATCATAATCCATACGGGCACAAACGACCTGTGGAGTCAACAGGACAGAGTGTCCGATTCTCTCAGAGCTGTTGTGGAGAATGCAAGACACATTTTCCCCAAATCACAAATCATCCTCTCCACTCTGCTTCAGAGGAAAGATTTCCATCCCCAAACAATTAACAAAATAAATGTTAGCATCTCCAGACACTGTGCCCTTCTGCCAAATGTTCACTTGGCCCACCATCCAGACCTGGACACTGACTGTCTCTATGATCACGTGCACTTATATAAGAATCTGGTGCATGTTCTGGCAAAGAGACTGAAAGATATTGCTCTAAACAGGACCAACCAGACAAGCCCCAGGTGGAACAGAACCAGCCCTATCCCAGCCAATCCAATGAGACACACTTCGAGAAACAACGGCCCACCCAGCACCCCATCTAGAACCCCGGCCAGAGCATCTACCAGCGCACCGCCCAGAGCTTCAGCACCCACACAGGAGCCACACAGACAGAGATTACACTATAAAAGTCACACAGCTCCTACAGAATACCACACAGCACTGGAACCCCCTCCACAGCAGATCCCGCACCATCCAGGTGGACAGAGCTATGCCCAGGTTGTCAGTGGAGCAGCAAACCGAGCCAATCCTGAACTTCAGGACATCCAACGCATGCTGAGTATCATCTGCACTCACTTAATAACTCATAACGGACAGTGGTAAAAAAAAATACAAAATATATAAAATAAAACACAACAACAATAACACACACACACATAATCTCAGTGTAAAGACAGTGTAAATGTTCATCATTACTCACATTGATTGTATCACTGTTGGTTTTTTTTTTCACTGTTGTGTATTTTGTGTGTTTGTCTTTCTCTTTTCTCAAAATATCAAACAAACCCTATAGATTCTTTATATTTTGTGATGAAATCACTTAGTATTTCCATGTGGAACATTCAAGGTCTGAACTTTTCAGTTTTTGGCCTAAAGAGCAGAAACTCTGACTTTATGAGAGGAACTGAAGACTTAGATGTCATCATCTTACAGGAAACCTGGTGTAGAGGAGATGAGTCCACTGGTTGCCCCTCAGGATATAGAGAGATCATACTACCATCAGTCAAACGCACATCAGTCACACAGGGGAGAGACTCAGGAGGGACCATCATCTGGATCAAATCTCAACTGGCCATAGAATTAGTCAAAAGAGAACAATGTCACCTGTGGCTGAAAATTAAAAAGGCATCATATCAACATCTCAGCCTGTATTCCTGTGTGCCATATATATATATATCCCCCCTCTTGAGTCGCCCTATTTCCAAGAAGAAACTTTTCAAAACTTAGAGCGAGAAATCAGCCATTTCCAGGCCCAGGGAAATGTGCTGTTTCTGGGCGATTTAAATTCTAGAACTGGTGTAGAATTAGATTTCATAGAATCAAATGGTGCCCGATTCATTACTGGCAATAACATACAATTTCCTTCTTACCCCCAGACACAACGGTGATCAAACAGTAAACTCTCACGGAAGGCAGCTGCTGCAGCTCTGCGAGTCTGGGTCTGTACATCGTCAATGGAAGACTACGAGGGGACTCGTTCGGTCGGTACACCTACAGTTCAGCTCTTGGTAGCAGCACAGTAGATTACGCAATCACAGATCTGGACCTTTCTTCTTTGAGAGCATTCACAGTCAAACCATTAACGCCTTTCTCAGACCACAGCCAAATCACCCTGTATATCAAACAGTCTGAAACAACAACCAACACAACCAGCACACCGTATCAAATGAGCCCAATAATATCATTCAAATGGACAGAAAACAGCGTCACTGATTACAGCAATGCCATTGAATGTACAGAAATACAATCTCTCTTACATTCATCCCAAAGACAGCAATACTCTAAAAATCAATTCGGCATCAATCAGGCAGTGAAAGATCTCAATTATATATTCTACAAAACAGCACAAAAAAGTGATTTGGCACTCGTCAAAACTACAAAAAAGAAATTGGACACAGAAAAATGGTTTGATTCAGACTGTAAGGCTCTGAGAAAAATACTCAGAAAGGTATCCAACCAAAAACACCGTCAACCAGACAATCCGGACCTTCGTCTTCAATACTGTGAGGCATTAAGACAATATAAAGCCACACTCAGACGGAAAAAAACTACATTTTTGCAGAGCCAGCTTGAAGAAATTGAAAAATCAATCAAAACAAACAAATTCTGGGATAAATGGAAATTATTATACAAATCAAATCAAGAAGATCTGGCAATCCAAGATGGAGGGCTGTGGAAAAACATTTCCAAGAACGTTACAGCCCAACTGAAAATCAAAATTCAAATCAAAATGAAATCATTAAAAAATTAGACCAATTGGAAAGATCAATTAAAACAAATCAAAGCCCTTTAGATTTTCCCATCACAATGAAAGAATTGGAACAAAAATTGCAAATACTGGAGCCCCAAAAGGCCTGCGGTGTGGACGGCATCCTGAACGAGATGCTGAAACACACCGACCAAAACTTCAAACTGGCGATCCTGAAACTGTTCAATGATGTTCTGTGTGTGGGTCATTTCCCTGAGATCTGGAATCAGGGACTCATCAGCCCCATTTATAAGAGTGGAGATAAATTAGACCCTAATAACTACCGAGGCGTCTGTGTGAACAGTAATCTGGGGAAGGTGTTCTGCAGTATTTTAAACTCCAGACTTTTACACTTCCTTATGAAGCACAATGCCTCGAGTAAATGCCAAATTGGATTCATGCCAAAATGTCACACATCTGATCACATTTTCACCCTACAGACACTCATTGATAAATATGTACATCAAAATAAAAGACAATTTTTCGCTTGTTTTGTAGATTTTAAGAAAGCATTTGACTCAATCTGGCATGAAGGATTATCCCTCAAACTTATTGACAGCGGTGTAGGGGGAAAACCTTATGATGTGATCAAATCGATGTACACACAGTCAATGCGCTGTTAAAATTGGAAAGAAAAGAACATATTTTTTTCTCCAGAGGCGTGGAGTGAGACAGGGCTGCAGTTTAAGCCCCACCCTCTTCAACGTTTACATCAACCAATTGGCTAATATTCTAGAACATTCTCCCATTCAAGGTCTCACTCTACATGACACAGAAATAAAGTGTCTCCTCTACGCAGATGACCTGTTCTCCTGTCGCCCACTAAAGAGGGGCTTCAGGACAGCCTGAATCTGCTGGCGGGTTACTGTCAGTCCTGGGCCCTGACAGTCAACCTCCAGAAAACTAGAGTCATAATTTTCCGGAAATGTTCCAGATCTCAGGGACTAACACACACATTCACACTCACACACAGAACCATTGAAACCACACAAACATACACTTACCTCGGCCTGACACTCACTCCAGCGGGTAACTTTACTCTGGCTGTGAATGAACTCAAAAAGAAAGCTCAAAGGGCTTCTATGCCATTAAAAGATCAATTCAAATTGATATTCCAATTCAAATTTGGCTCAAACTTTTCAGATCAATAATTGAACCAATTGCATTATATGGCAGTGAGGTGTGGGGTCCACCTATAAAATTTGACTTTGTAAATTGGGAAAAACATCCCATTGAAACTCTACATTCAGAATTTTGCAAAAGAATTCTCAAAGTTCAAAGAAAAACACCAAACAACGGATGCAGGGCAGAATTAGGCCAATGCCCTCTCCTTCTAAACATCCAAAAAAGAGCCATCAAATTCTGGAAACACCTAAAGACAAATGACCCCAACACATACCATTATAAAGCCCTAAAACACCAAGAGCTGAGCGGGGCGAGGAGTCCCCTGTGCCAGCTGGTGCTGAGACTGACTGACCTCAGTCCTGCAGAGATCGGACAACCTCAGGACAAACTCACAATCATTCGGACCAACCAAATTATAAACACAGAAAAAGACAAATACGTCACCAATTGGACAAACACCATTAAAAATCAGCACAAGTTGGAATGTTATTCGGCACTAAACCGAGAGTACACCGTGGCAAACTATCTGACCACGGTGACTGATGTGAATTTAAGAAAAGCATTGAGGATGTACAGACTCAGCGAGCACAGTCTGGCCGTAGAGACGGGGCGGCGCAGACAGACATGGGTATCCCGAGAGGAGAGACTCTGCTCCCACTGCCATCTGGGAATGATGGAGACAGAGCTGCACTTCCTCACAGAATGCCCAAAATATGAAATCACCAGAAACCACTCTTATCCCAAAATTATCAAAGTATTTCCCCAATTTAATAATTGCACCCCATCTGAAAAACTCCCCTTTATTCTGGGAGAAAAAGCTGAATGTGCAAATATAGCAGCAAGATATGAAGCATCCTGTCATCTCCTGAGGGACAAACACAACTAAAGAATGAACATCCATAAATATATTATTAACATTTTAATTAACCCACACTCACACCACAAACCTCTCACCACACATAAATGTACATAATGTTTAATTCAGTTTATATAGTTCATCAGTTAAAGTTAACTTGAAACATAATTAATCATAATCATTTTTATTATCTGTTTTTCTTTAATGTTTTTCAATGTTTTTCCTTATATTATATTTGCTTGATCAAATCCAATTTCAATTGTTCTAAACTATTTTATATGTTGTTTTAAAAAAGCTTTGGCAATACAAAATGTACTTTTGTCACGCCAATAAAGCAAACTGAACTGAACTGAATTGAATTGAGAGAAAAACACTTACTCACCGGTTCTCCGATACGCAGTAGCTTGGTCCTCAGCCACTCCTCCACCCTCTAATGGATGACAGCCATGCCTCACTGGGCGGATCGGAGGCAGACCTCTGGCCCCTGGTGGATGGAACGCCCCGCCGTGTTTTTGGTGGACGGTAGGGGTCTCTCCCACCCCTGGCAGCGGTAACTGCTCCATGCGGTTGGTTGGGAGCCCCTCCTCCCCTCGCGGTGTGTG
>NC_068293.1:44105599-44165599 GCF_025860055.1 Xyrauchen texanus | reverse complement strand
GAGTGACTCCAGTCAGGTCTCCTTAGCAACCAAATTGGCCCGGTTGCTAGGGAGGGTCTGGTATCTCAGCGAGTATTGAAGAGCAGGAGATGGGTGTGAAATACAGGAGACTCCCGGAAAAAAGGAGAGTGTTGACAGGTATGGCGCTACGTCTCCCGCGATACTGGCAGCTCAACAAGTCCACGTGATAAGATCGCGCAGATTGGCGGTCTCTCAGGCGCGGAGGCAACTGAGATTCATCCTCCGCCACCGGATTGAGGCGAGTCACTACGCCACCACGAGGACTTGGAGCGCATTGGGAATTGGGTGTCCCAGATTGGGGAGAAAATTACAAAAAAAAAACAAAAAAAAAACAACAACAAAAAAACAATAGAAGTGCTTCAAATGGGTATCCAAAAGTTTAGGCCCTTAAAGGGACAGTTCACGCATAAATGAAAATTCTGTTTTACTCACCCTCATGTCATCCCAGATGTGTGACTTACATTCTCCTGCCGAACACAAATGAAGATTTCTAGAAGAATATTTCAGCTCTGTAGGTCCATACAATGCAAGTGAATGGTGACCAGACATTTGAAGCCCCAAAAAGCACATAAAGGCAGCATAAAAGTAATCCACACGACTCCAGTGGTTTAATCCATGTCTTCAGAAGTGATATGATAGGTGTGTGAGAGAAACAAATCAATAATTAATTCCTTTTTACCATAAATTCTCCTCTCTGTCCAGTAGGTGGCGATATGTATCTGCTTGTATATGCTTGAATTGTTGCTGTCCAAAAACATGGACTTCTCTGAAGACAGTAAGATTTGATATTTAAAGGATACTTTATGCATCTCTCTTTATAAAGAAATATGTGACATAACACTTGCTTTTGACCATATAAACAATGCAAAATCAGTAGAAGTTACATAAAGCGCTACCAAAAGTTATTTATATGATGTTTTGTACTTTTTGCAGAACTGTTTTCCATCTGTCAGCTTCTGGGACAAATGCAAATGTCATTTTGAGAACAAATGCAAATGATTTACTGCAAGTTGCAATATTTATGATACCCTACATGCACTATTCACAGATGTTTTTTTGGTTGTTTATGCTATTTAATCAAGCAGTTTGTCTGTACGCTCCAGCTCTATCAGCTCCTGACCTCATCTGTTCATTCTCTTATTGTTCGCTGACTCTACAATACTTGCATAATTTAATATAAAACATGTGCCAAAGATCTTGACATTTTTCTGATTTCTTTGTGAGGTTCATGTTGCACAGGCTTAAAAAAAAATTTAGACCCTGAAAAAACTGTTCCTGGGAATCCTGCCTTCACTTTCTCTGATTCTAAGATTTTCCATTCACTAAAGCCATTTGGCATCTACTGAAAGGAGTTGCAGTTTGGGGATTTCAGGCTCCTTGGATACCAAATGGCAGTTCTCTGGATCCTCGAGCACTGAACTGAACAGTGATGAGATTACAGCTCAACTTTACTTTAGTAGAAATGATAATAATTATAATAATAAACTATTCAACAGAAGACTTTTCTAATTTCTCACCAAAGTGTCATCCAAATCAATAAATTGGTCAGCTAATAGGTACAATTTAATCCAAAATTACTTACACCAACTGAACCAGACACTTTTTATTTCAGCATATTTTATCAAACCATTTGTTGTGTTTTTGTGGACACTTTAAAAAAAAATAAAAAAATCCTATTTTTAAGATTTACACATTTCAACTGCACAACAAAATTACATCAAAGTGAATTGTGACATTTATTTACTTAATTATATTAATAAACATATTTAGTTTGGATTCTATTTGATTTTGTTAATGATTTTTTCATTCAGTTTTTCGTTTTGTTATGAAATTAAAAGGGGTAAATCTTAATATATATATATATGTATATTTATATTTATTTATTTTAATTTTATTTTTTTTCGTGTACGTAGCACTACACTGGAATATAAAAATTGTGATAGTGATTGTGATAATGTAAACAATAAAATTAATAAGTCACATAAAAATGAATGCACATTTTATCGTGGCAAACTGTTGGTGTTAATACACATAAAACGTAAAATTTGAAAATGAAAATAAACCATTGACTTAACATTAAATCATACTTTAATAGAGTAAGTTTATTATTGTTTTTAATTATTGATTAACAAATTAATTTTAGTTAATTTTAATCCAATTAATTTTAGCCCGCAAACTAAATTGCACTTCATCAGTTGTAATGTAGTTTAATTACATTTTAATGAATTTAATTTATCTGATCCATAATAATATATATATTATTATTATGATTATTTTTGTTATTATTATTGTTATTCTAGCACATAACGGATAAAGAGGGCGTTCCTGTTTGAAGGGGCGGTTCATCCCTGCTGCTGACGTCACGTGCGCGTGCAGATCCTGCAGTCAGAGCTCGCGGAATAAGCGTTCCCGTTAAACTCTCCACAGTTGATGCGACTGCTACAGAAGTCCTGGGACGCTTGGAAATGGGTATGTAAACGTACAAACAGACGTTATTAAATGTCCGTCACGCTTTAGTTTTACAGTTTAACCATTTATGGACGCTTTCCTCCCTCCTCAGACTGTGACAGTTTACCTGAACTGTGCAACAGGACGCGCGACAACTTTTTGAGAAATAATTAGTTCGTTCTTTCTTTGCGAAGTCTGTGTGTTTCTATGTATTTAACTCAGGTCAGCATAAGTCTGGAGAGGTAACTGGGCTTCTAAGTGAGATTATGGATTATACTAAATGGATTTCACTCACATCAGCTGCATATAAAATAGCACAATGAGCGAAACTTTTATTAAACAAGAGTAGACTGTAGTATATAGCAAGAGTAGACTGTAGTATGTAGCAAGAGTAGACTGTAGTATGTAGCAAGAGTAGACTGTAGTATATAGCAAGAGTAGACTGTAGTATGTAGCAAGAGTAGACTGTAGTATGCAGCAAGAGTAGACTGTAGTATGCAGCAAGAGTAGACTGTAGTATGCAGCAAGAGTAGACTGTAGTATGCAGCAAGAGTAGACTGTAGTATGTAGCAAGTGTAGACTGTAGTATGTAGCAAGAGTAGACTGTAGTACGTAGAAAGAGAAGACTGTAGTATGCAGCAAGTGTATACTGTAGTATGTAGCAAGAGTAGACTGTAGTATGTAGCAAGAGTAGACTGTAGTACATAGCAAGAGTAGACTAGTACGTAGAAAGAGAAGACTGTAGTATGCAGCAAGTGTATACTGTAGTATGTAGCAAGAGTAGACTGTAGTATGTAGCAAGAGTAGACTGTAGAATGTAGCAATAGTAGACTGTAGTATGCAGCAAGTGTATACTGTAGTATGTAGCAAGAGTAGACTGTAGTATGCAGCAAGTGTATACTGTAGTATGTAGCAAGAGTAGACTGTAGTATGTAGCAAGAGTAGACTGTAGTATGTAGCAAGAGTAGACTGTAGTACGTAGCAAGAGTAGACTGTAGTACGTAGCAAGTGTATACTGTAGTATGCAGCAAGTGTATACTGTAGTATGTAGCAAGAGTAGACTGTAGTATGCAGAAAGTGTATACTGTAGTATGTAGCAAGAGTAGACTGTACTATGTAGCAAGAGTAGACTGTACTATGTAGCAAGAGTAGACTGTAGTATGTAGCAAGAGTAGACTGTAGTACGTAGCAAGAGTAGACTGTAGTATGCAGCAGGAATAGACTGTAGTATGCAGCAGGAGTAGACTGTAGTATGCAGCAAGAGTAGACTGTAGTATGCAGCAGGATTAGACTGTAGTATGCAGCAAGAGTAGACTGTAGTATGCAGCAGGATTAGACTGTAGTATGCAGCAGGAGTAGACTGTAGTATGCAGCAAGAGTAGATTGTAGTATGCAACAAGAGTATACTGTAGTATGCAGCGAGAATAGACTGTAGTGTGTAGCGAGAATAGACTGTAGTATGCAGCAAGGGTAGACTGTAGTATGTAGCAAAAGTAGACGGTAGTATATAGCAAGAGTATTTCCTAGTATGTTGCAAGAGTATACTGTAGTATGTATATGTAGCAAGATTATGCTGCAGTATGCAGGAAGAGTAGACTGTAGGATATAGCAAGAGTATGTGTAGTATGTATATGTAGCAAGATTAGACTGTAGCGTGTAGCAAGTGTATACTGTAGTATGCAGCGAGAATAGACTGTAGTATGCAACAAGAGTATACTGTAGTATGTAGCGAGAGTAGACTAGTGTGTAGTGAGAATAGATTGTAGTATGCAGCAAGGGTAGACTGTAGTATGTAGCAAGAGTAGACTGTAGTATGCAGCAAGAGTAGACTGTAGTATGCAGCAAGAGTAGACTGTAGTATGTAGCAATAGTATACTGTAGTTAGTAGCAAGAGTATACTGTAGTATGCAGCAAGAGTAGACTGTAGTATGCAGCAAGAGTAGACTGTAGTATGCAGCAAGAGTAGACTGTAGTATGCAGCAAGAGTAGACTGTAGTATGTAGCAAGAGTAGACTGTAGTATGCAGCAAGAGTAGACTGTAGTATGTAGCAAGAGTAGACTGTAGTATGCAGCAAGAGTAGACTGTAGTATGCAGCAAGAGTAGACTGTAGTATGCAGCAAGAGTAGACTGTAGTATGTAGCAAGAGTAGACTGTAGTATGTAGCAAGAGTAGACTGTAGTATGTAGCAAGGGTAGACTGTAGTATGTTTTAAGAGTAGACTGTAGTATGCAGCAAGAGTAGACTGTAGTATGCAGCAAGAGTAGACTGTAGTATGTTGCAAGAGTAGACTGTAGTATGCAGCTAGAGTAGACTGTAGTATGCAGCAAGAGTAGACTGTAGTATGCAGCAAGTGTAGACTGTAGTATGTAGCAAGAGTAGACTGTAGTATGTAGCAAGGGTAGACTGTAGTATGTTTTAAGAGTAGACTGTAGTATGTAGCAAGGGTAGACTGTAGTATGCAGCGAGAGTAGACTGTAGTATGTAGCGAGAGTAGACTGTAGTATGTAGCGAGATTAGACTGTAGTATGTAGCGAGAGTTGACTGTAGTATGTAGCGAGAGTAGACTGTAGTATGCAGCAAGAGTAGACTGTAGTATGTAGCAAGAGTAGACTGTAGTATGTTGCAAGGGTAGACTGTAGTATGTTTTAAGAGTAGACTGTAGTATGTAGCAAGGGTAGACTGTAGTATGTTTTAAGAGTAGACTGTAGTATGCAGCAAGAGTAGACTGTAGTATGTAGCAAGAGTAGACTGTAGTATGTAGCAAGGGTAGACTGTAGTATGTTTTAAGAGTAGACAGTAGTATGTAGCAAGGGTAGACTGTAGTATGTTTTAAGAGTAGACTGTAGTATGTAGCAAGGGTAGACTGTAGTATGTCGCAAGGCTAGACTGTAGTATGTCGCAAGGGTAGACTGTAGTATGCAGCAAGAGTAGACTGTAGTATGTAGCAAGAGTAGACTGTAGTATGTAGCAAGGGTAGACTGTAGTATGTTTTAAGAGTAGACTGTAGTATGTAGCAAGGGTAGACTGTAGTATGTTTTAAGAGTAGACTGTAGTATGTAGCAAGAGTAGACTGTAGTATGTAGCAAGAGTAGACTGTAGTATGCAGCAAGAGTAGACTGTAGTATGCAGCAAGAGTAGACTGTAGTATGTAGCAAGAGTAGACTGTAGTATGTAGCAAGAGTAGACTAGTATGCAGCAAGAGTAGACTGTAGTATGCAGCAAGAGTAGACTGTAGTATGCAGCAAGAGTAGACTGTAGTATGCAGCAAGAGTAGACTGTAGTATGTAGCAAGAGTAGACTGTAGTATGTAGCAAGAGTAGACTGTAGTATGCAGCAAGAGTAGACTGTAGTATGCAGCAAGAGTAGACTGTAGTATGCAGCAAGAGTAGACTGTAGTATGCAGCAAGAGTAGACTGTAGTATGCAGCAAGAGTAGACTGTAGTATGCAGCAAGAGTAGACTGTAGTATGTAGCAAGAGTAGACTGTAGTATGTAGCAAGGGTAGACTGTAGTATGTTTTAAGAGTAGACTGTAGTATGTAGCAAGGGTAGACTGTAGTATGTTTTAAGAGTAGACTGTAGTATGCAGCGTGAATAGACTGTAGTATGCAGCAAGAGTAGACTGTAGTATGCAACAAGAGTATACTGTAGTATGTAGAGAGAGTAGACTGTAGTGTGTAGTGAGAATAGATTGTAGTATGCAGCAAGAGTAGACTGTAGTATGTTTTAAGAGTAGACTGTAGTATGTAGCAAGGGTAGACTGTAGTATGCAACAAGAGTATACTGTAGTATGTAGCGAGAGTAGACTGTAGTGTGTAGTGAGAATAGATTGTAGTATGCAGCAAGAGTAGACTGTAGTATGTTTTAAGAGTAGACTGTAGTATGCAGCAAGAGTAGACTGTAGTATGTTTTAAGAGTAGACTGTAGTATGCAACAAGAGTATACTGTAGTATGTAGCGAGAGTAGACTGTAGTGTGTAGTGAGAATAGATTGTAGTATGCAGCAAGAGTAGACTGTAGTATGTTTTAAGAGTAGACTGTAGTATGTTTTAAGAGTAGACTGTAGTATGTAGCAAGGGTAGACTGTAGTATGCAGCAAGAGTAGACTGTAGTATGTAGCAAGAGTAGACTGTAGTATGTAGCAAGAGTAGACTGTAGTATGCAGCAAGAGTAGACTGTAGTATGTAGCCTAGTATTTAATTATTTTTGTAGGAATTCAGTATAACAACCGTGTGGCTTTATTAGGGACTCTTCCATTGGCAATAATGACAGCAAATCTATGTCCTGTGATTATGTTTGAAGTAGAAGAAAAAAGAGTTTTCCAGTGTCACATCTGTTTTGTAACTCTTGCATGTGAGTTATCTGAACTAACTTTCCTCATTGTAATTATTTGCTCGCAATGAGCAAATTAATTTGTGCTAATGCAAAGTCAAATTAAATCTGCATGTCGTGATTTAAATTATACATATGATATAACCCATCAGTGAGTCCAGTCATTGGCTCAGAACTAGTTTTGTTTCAGCACTCTCTTACTGCACATTGGCTAGTGGTCACCCAACACAATTACAAAATTATTTATTGTAAAAAAACACAAATGTCTTTAAATTGAAAGATAGAAACTATGTCCCGAAACTAGTATTGGAATTGCGCATCACATGCTCTGTTTGTAGCAGATGACAGTGAATAGAGTGCTCATTCACTTAATAGCACGAGGCACATACAGACTACATATTTATTTAAATAAATAGCAGACCTTTGTGCTTAAATAATCACATTGGTCATGTAGCGACTGGCTACCTGTCTAAAAACACATTAACGGAAAGTGCTTCAAAATAAAAGCTCGATTTAAATGGAAAAATGTACGACAGAAATATATCACTACTGTATAGCTATGTTATATTCTCTGTAATACTATGACTACTACTACTAATAATAAATCAATAGTAATTATATATTATATTTAAGCAGTATCTCACATCTGTGCTGTGAGGTTCTGTATAAAAGAACATAATTTAATAAAAATAGTACAATATCATGTTGAAAATGAATTGCTATATTTTCATTTGATTAAAGTTTTAATTAATTCATTTATTTAAACACAATTTTGATGATAATATTTATATAAATTGTTGATATGGAATTCACAAAAACCCCCAGATGTCATTATTGTTATCGGTACTCATACTCGTACTCGAAAGGATCGGTTCTCATACTTGGAAGTATCGGTACTCATACTTGAAAGCATCGGTAATCATACTCGGAAGTATTGGTACTCATACGCATACCCGGAAGTATCGGTACGCATACCCGGAAGTATCGGTACACATACTCGGAAGTATCTATACTCATACTCGGAAGTATCGGTATGCATACTCGGAAGTATCGGCACTCATACTCGTAAGTATCGGTACTCATACTCTGAAGCATCGGTACTCATATTCGAAAGTATCGGTACTCATACTCATACCCGGAAGTATCGGTACTCATACTCAGAAGTATCTGTCCTCATACTCATACTCGGAAGTATTGGTACTCATACTCGGAATTATCGGCACTCATAATCAGAAGTATCTGTACTCATACCCGGAAGTATCGGTATGCATACCCGGAAGTATTGGTACTCATACTCGGAAGTATCTGTACTCATACTCATACTCGGAAGTATCGATACTCACACTCATACTCGGAAGTATTGGTACTCATATTCGGAAGTATCGGTACTCATACTCGGAAGTATCGTTACTCATACCCAGAAGTATCGATACTCATATTCATACCCGGAAGTATCGGTACTCATATTCATACCCGGAAGTATCGATACTCATACTCATACTCGGAAGTATTGGTACTCATATTCGGAAGTATCTGTACTCATACTCATACTCTGAAGTATCGGTACTTACACCCGGAGTATCGGTACTCATACTCGTAAGTATCTGTACTCATACTCATACTCGTAAGTATCGATACTCATACTCATACTCGGAAGTATCTGTACTCTTACTCATACTCGTAAGTAACGGTACTCATACTCGGAAGTATCGGTACTCATACTCGGAAGTATCGGTACTCAAACGCATACCCGGAAGTATCAGTATGCATACCCGGAATTATCGGTACTCATACTCGGAAGTATCTGTATTCATACTCATACCCGGAAGTATCGGTACTCATACTCGGAAGTATCTGTACTCATACTCATACCCGGAAGTATCGGTACTCATACTTGGAAGTATCTGTACTCATACTCACACTCGGAAGTATCGGTGCTCATATTCGGAAGTATCGGTACTGATATTCATACCCGGAAGTATCGGTACTCATATTCTGAAGTATCTGTACTCTTACTTATACTCGGAAGTATCGGTACTCATACTCATACTCGGAAGTATCGGTACTCATACTCGTAAGTATCTGTACTCTTACTCATACTCGTAAGTAACGGTACTCATACTCGGAAGTATCGGTACTCATACTCGGAAGTATCGGTACTCAAACGCATACCCGGAAGTATCAGTATGCATACCCGGAATTATCGGTACTCATACTCGGAAGTATCTGTATTCATACTCATACCCGGAAGTATCGGTACTCATACTCGGAAGTATCTGTACTCATACTCATACCCGGAAGTATCGGTACTCATACTTGGAAGTATCTGTACTCATACTCACACTCGGAAGTATCGGTGCTCATATTCGGAAGTATCGGTACTGATATTCATACCCGGAAGTATCGGTACTCATATTCTGAAGTATCTGTACTCTTACTTATACTCGGAAGTATCGGTACTCATACTCATACTCGGAAGTATCGGTACTCATACTCATACTCGGAAAGAGCCACTAGCTAAGAACTAAGAACCATGAGTTATCTACAGGTTGACTGCTGGTATCTTCATTTAAATGTAGAGAGTCTTATAATACGTCCTATACATTTTGCATAGTTTTGGTAGTTTTGAAGAGAAAAGCATGTGAAGTTGTTCTCAATCCAATCTGCGTTGGCTCTCTGAGTTCCCTCATTGAAGCATGCAGAAGAGGCGCCACTTACACACATGTTTATCGCTATTTAAATGCTCCCGACTGAATTATGGCCTGTGGGACCTTTAGAAGGGCTTTAGGCCAGATGGGTGAGCATTGAGACATAGATACACTCTCTCTTTCTCTCTGTGTGTGTGTGTGTGTGTGTGTGTGTGTGTGTGTGTTCGCATTCAAACCTCAGGAATCTGATAAACTATGTCTCATCATTTTGTTATGCTATTAACCTCTTTTTCACTGCTTAGTTTTAGCACAGCAGCTACACATAACTTTAAAGAAATAATTCAGCCAGATAAAGGCAATTCTGTCAAATTTACTCTTAGTTCTAAACCTGTATGCTCTTGCCTATTCCATGGTACACAAAAGAAGAATATTGGAAGAATCATCACGTAGCTCTTTTCCATATGATGACTGTACAGTTGAAACAAGAGTGAATATATGATGACAGAACTATTCCTTTAATCGCCAACATCTTGTTTTCATTTATGCATCAAAGTTCACAAGCATTTCCTTGTTAAGTCGACGTTGTTTTCAACCCAAGGGATGAACTGAACCGTGTGTTCTGAGTACTTCCGAAATTTTCAGCAAAACAGAGCTGATTTGCCCCGCCGCAGCTGACCGTGTGAGAACATGTGAGAGCTTTGGTTTGTTCTCTCTCTCAGCGTTGGCTTTGTGTGTCTAATTCATCTGCCGCGTCTTTGTGCGACTCCAGAGACTGTTAGTGTTGAAGTAGCTCCAGTGAGCTGGGACGTCCTGAGACAAGTAATGCATGAAAGAGGGGCCTCCTTCAATGAAGTTCGCCCTGCATCGCAGCTGCATCTTATCCATAGTATGGTGGCTTTGACAAACTCACAGGCCTTACTGTTACTCTAAGTTAGTTTTATTCTTTCTGAATGTGTGCTTTTGTTTTTTATCCGTGCATAGTGGTGTTTCCTACAGAATATTGTGTATTGACAGATACAAACTTGTGAGTCTTTTTGACCAGTTTGTTTTGTTTCGTGCTGTAAATGAAAAAGAACCGAGTCATAAGAGTCAATTGTTTGGGAGTCGGATTACACTGGTCATTCAATAACGCTGTTGGGGTGGGGCTGAATGGTAGCCCAGAGAGTATTTTAGGATGGTGTTCTTTCCGCATCAATGGAAGTCTGCAGTGTTGAGAACCATTAACGAAACTGAAAGTCGTGAAAATTAAAGCTTGCTGGAAAGCGGGTTAAGGGGCAAGGAGGAGGCGAGAACCGGCTTGGCAATATAAATAGTAGTTTTAATAATAAACTGAACGAAAAACACCCAAACATAAACACAGAGCAGCTCCATGTCATTCTCTCTCGAACCATCGGCACCAGCTGCCTTTATCCCTCACGCGCCTACATCAGGCTGATAGGGGACCGGGCGTACGTTGTTCCAGCCCGGCCCCGCCCATTGCCTCAGGCCGTGGAGCCCACGGCATGATCTACATCCCCTCCTCTCCGAGGGAGCGTGCCTTGCACCCTGTCTGCCGGTGGGTCATCCCCGCCTTTCTCGACCTGGGAGGAGGCAGGTGGGTAAAGACAACAACAATCAAAATAGGCAAAGGACAAAGGCCAACACAGAGTGACAGAGAGAGAGAGGAGAGAGAGAAGAAAAAAATAACTCACTCACCGGTTCTCTGATGCACCGTCACGTGGTCCTCGATCACTCCCCCACCCTATCAGGCGGACGCAGCCGCTCATCCCCGGGCGGACAGGAGTCAGACCTATGACCCCCGGTGGACAGAATGCACCTCCGCGTTCCCAGCGACACATGGGGACACTCCTCCGCCCCTGGCAGTGGGCCTACCGCTCCAGGCGGTCGGGGAGACACTTCCCTCCTCCCCTCTCGGACGGCGGTCCTCTCGACCCCCTCCGTGTTTCTGGGGGACGGCAGGGCACTCCTCCACCCCTGGCAGCGGCTCCATCGCTCCTGGGGGTCGGGGAGTCCAGTCCCCACTCGCCTCGTGGATGGCGGCTGTTCACCTCGTCTGGGCGGTCGGGCTACTCCGTCCCCTGGCGGATGGCAGTAGCGCTCCCCTGGGTGGACTGCAGTATTGAGGACTCCGCGACGGGCATCCCTCTTCCCTCCCGGGTTTTGGCACCAATGTAAAGCGGGATAAGGGGCAAGGAGGTGGCGAGAACCAGCTTTGCAATATAGGCCTAAATAACAGTTTATAATAGCTGCTTCTTCAATGAGACAATTAAATAGCCTTCTTAGTTTAGCACTGCCTTGTGAATACAGCTCGTTAGTGGGACTAATCAACTAATCATGAGTTGAACCGTAACCTCAGCAAGGGATCAAAGTTTTCCACGGTTTTCATTTTCTTGCAGTATCAGCATCAACATAATGGACTCTCGGAAAGTTTTTAGCCTTTGCATTTCTGAGTGTTTACAACATTCAGAACAGCACAAGTAATCATGTTGGCTTGTAATGAAATGTTATGATTTGGGTCACAGGAGAGTTGATATATTTTAAAGTTTCATGGGTGCGGTTGCATTTATATTGTTTGGTTTAGTGGTTGTATTATAGTTTGTCAAGTTTGGTGGTAAAGATTTCATCAGTCTATTTGTCAGAAGCATTGTGTCTATTAATGCCCATTTATGTGTGCCAGTGTGTTTATCAAAATTAACCCTATTTACTTCTTAATGCATGTTTCTGGTATTAATGTGCAAGATGGAGCACATTAACTGAGTACTGTACCATCCAAATGTTATTAGTGTTGAATAAAACGTTCTATAATAGTTTGTGACAGGAGCAGAAATGCATCGTGTTTTTGTCATTTGTAAAATAATAATAATAATTACATATCATTATAAAATACATTTCCGTTCGTATTTCTGAGGGCTTTTATTATGATTCGGGCTTTTATTATTTGAGGACTCTAGAAGAGTGTTTGTAGGCTAATTCACAATAGTTTAATTCACTTCTCTTTCGATATCTAGTGAAATGCGCATCTTGTGTTGTTCTCAATGCATGTTACAAGCGAACTGAACTATTGAGTTTGTGTGGAGTGCCAACATATATATATATATATATATATATATATATATAGCCAAATACTTCTTTAGCCAAACATATATTGGAAATATGGCTAGACGTAGAACAAAGCATGCAGGACCTTTATTTTTTGTGTTATCATCTTTAACTTTGAAACATAACTTTTTGAGACTTGTGGCTTTCAGAGCATTTCTGGGTTTCTGTGTCACATTTTTAATGTATATACACTGATGGCTAAAAGTTTGGAATAATGTTCAGCTTTAGCTATTATGGAAAGAAATTGGTACATTCATCTGATCACAATGTATCTAGTCAGGAGTCAGGACATTACTAATGTGAAAATGTTGTTTTGATTTGTTTTCGACAAAGTGAAAATGCATAAAAATAAATTTGCCGTCTTCTGCCTGTTTTCATTCAAATGGACTTTTATCGATTAAAAATGGCGTGCGTGATGACGTCATACCTAAAAATCACTTTGTCACATAAGTTTTGGTTTATCGCAAAATAAATCTGCCCTTAAGCCATTTCCATACAGATGTGTGTATATCACTAATTCGCCTCCCAGATGTCCCTAATTTTATCCTAAATGTTCTGCACTTATACAGCGCCTTTTTAAGCCTTAAGGGTATTCAAAGCGCTTTACATTGTGACTCATTCACCATTTCACACTCACATTCACACACCAATGATGGTAGAGCTGTCATGCAAGGCGCTAGCCTTCCATTGGGAGCAACTTGGGGTTCAGCGTCTTGCCCAAGGACACTTCGGCATGTGGAGTCACGTGGGCCGGGTATCAAACCACCAACCCTACGATTAGTGGCCGACCCGCTCTACCACCTGTGCCGCAATCCTCTGAAGTTTTGGTAAAATGGGGAGATTATTGAGACTATTCATTGAAATTAGTCAGATTACTGTCATTTTAATTAACAAATAAATGCAATTAGAAGAAGAATTGCAGTCAAAAGTGAGCAGTTGCTCTTCTGATAGGACTGTATCGGTCCTTATGTTGCGCATATCGCACGTTGCCATCGGTTACGACCCGAAAGTGAATCGTCATGGCCCTGTTCAAGCTGGCAACGTGCACCAAGTAGTGGGGGAAACTTCTGGTTCACATACAACATCAAGCGAGCGTTTCACACGGTGCAATTACATACAAATTCGACGCAAATAGACGAAATTTTTATGAAGCAAATGGCGCGACTCGAACGTGCAAAATCGCTTCATTCGCGTATTTGCGTGAGTTGAAATTTGCGTTGTCACGAAAGCCTATCAGCATTGAGATTGTCCGGATGTCACTGATGTACTGATGTAGTAGCAGAAGAAATCTGGAAAAATGGATGAAAACATTGTTGTAGCGGTGTGTGGGCACCTGGAATTGTACGACACAACATCATACATGTACAGCGACCGGACGAATAAAGACAACGCTTGGAGGAAAGTGAGCGAGGAAGTTGGACGACCTGGTAAGTTCTGAAAATATGCGCGACTACTTGATTCCAGCTATTGGTTGAACTTTACTATGAACCAAGTCGTAGAAGCCCCTCCTCCTGTCCTTTTCCGGAAGAGAAGCGCGAGTTTAAACACTCATCGCGAGCAAAGCAAGGCGAACATTTTCTTTGCATTTTATGTGAAAGCACCATTAGTATAAAGGCAATAAAAGGCAATTATATATAGGCCTAACTATTATTTTTTTCGATTGGCAATTTATTTTATTTAATACAGAGAATTTTGCCTAAATTCTATTTAGACTAAGTATCTAATACTATTCTAGAGGTGTCTGTGGCTCAGGTGGTAGAGCGGGTCAGCTGTTAATCGCAGGGTTGGCGGTTCGATTCCCGTCCCACATGACTCCACATGCCGAAGTGTCCTTGGGCAAGACACTGAACCCCAAGTTGCTCCCAATGGCAGGCTAGCACCTAGCATGGCTACTCTGCCATCATTGGTGTGCGAGTGTGTGTGTGTGAATGGCTGAATGAGACGCAGTGTAAAGCACTTTGGTGACCGCTAAGGTTAATAATTGATCAACACAATTAAATGTATTGCAAAGAGTGTTCATTCATTTGTTCTCCTTGCACTTATGGATGACCGGTGCATGATACGAGAAATTTGTGTTGGCACTCCTGGAATTATCATCTTTGCAGCATCAGATCTATGTGCCGTTAAGATCAATCCATAATAACGTACAATAAATTGGCTTTCATTGCTGTATACCTTGTCATCATGATTAACACAGGCTAACGATTGGGGCAAAATATCATGTGACACTAAATTTTTACGTTTCCAAACCAGTTTTCCTTCCGAAACAGCTAAATTTGTACATTATTCTAAACTTTTGGCCACTAGTGTAATTAAAAAAATCTGCTATTATACAGTACTTCACCTCTTCTAATTTGTTTCTGCCATATGTTATAGAGGTTGACCGTGTCAGCTGAGCATTAACAGAAGGTGAGATATTGTTTCTCCAGCTCTGTGAGATCTTCAAGGTATCCCGATTGAATGTTCAAAGCAAAGGTCACGCTGAGCTGTTTGACCGGCGTGCGGCACAACAAGAAAGAAACATGATAGCATGGCACACTTCATCACGTCGATAGTTGTGGTTAGTTCACGTCTGGTATGTGTTCATAATCTCTTCTCCTCTCTCTGTTTGTCCATCATCACAGGGCACAAAGAGGGACATTGTGAATTGTGATACGAAGTGATATGGAAGTGTCAGTGTGGAGTGGGAGTGTTTGCTCAAGCATGGCCAATGTTTATCACATTTGAGCATCAAAGGCCCATTCACAGGCATAAGATTGATAGAACTTGCCCTGGTTAAAGAATTGTTTCAGTGCCACTTGTAGGAGCTAGCAAAGAGCTAACAACAAGATGTTTTGTGGTCTAAATGGCCAGATTTGAATGGTTATCCTTGGCCTTTCCAAGCTAAATGTTAGTGAAAACATCAGTATTTATATCCACCTCTTTGTGAACATCACTTGTGTTTTTGTAAGTCCGGAATTAATTTGTCATAGTTTATAAGTTAGCGAAGACCGGTTGGAATAAACCAATGAAATGTCCATCATGTTGGCATTTCAGCCCGATCTTGTGAACATTATGTGACTTTGGTATTTTTGATACAGAGTCCCGATCCCATACTTGTATTTGCCTAGATAATAGAGCTGCAGATTGTTTTTTTGTTTGTTTACAAATATAACGAAGTAAACAAAGTGTTCAGCATCTCCTCGATGGCCTGTTTTACATGCTCGGCTGTATGAGACCCACGAAACATGTGTGCATGTGTAACGGGAGCCAGCTGGTAGATAGCTGTGCAGTGTGTAAACCTCACTCTCCTGACCTCAAGAGGTGCACTAGCGACTGACGCTAGAGGATGTAGCCTTTAGCCTCCTTGTTAGAGCACCTGCCTCCCACGCCAGAGACCTAGGTTCGTGTCCCATACGGAGCAGTTAGAACAAGAGCGTCACACATGCAATACTGCACGCTTAAACTCGAAAGTGGAGGAATCAATCCAGTGTGCAGTGAGGCTGAGCAATGACATGGGGCAAACGTCAGAGCTCCAAATGGATGGTCACATTATGTTTTAAATCACCTCGTATGTTGTCACGAACCTTACTGTACAGCTCTAGTAAGGCGGTGTCTGAAATGTAGTGTCGAGACGGCAGGGCTTAGCGTGGATCCAAAAGCTCCAAAAGATGGCAAAAACCTGCATTCTCTACCACATAGATGACGTCTTATCACGTGACTACCATGGAGACGTAGCGCATGTGGAGGCTTCACGCTATTCTCCGCGGCATCCACGCACAACTCGCCACACGCCCCACCGAGAGCGAGAACCACATTATAGTGACCACGAGGAGGTTACCCCATGTGACTCTACCCTCCCTAGCAACCGGGCCAATTTGGTTGCTAAGGAGACCTGGCTGGAGTCACTCGGCATGCCCTGGGATTCGAACTAGCGAATTCCAGGGGTGGTAGCCAGCGTCTTTTACCACTGAGCTACCCAGGCTGTGATTAATTGTCATTAATAATTTGTTCGATTAAGCTTATTGATCGTCGATTCATTAATTTCAGGATGAACATCATGCAATCAGACGTTGATAAGGCTGTCTATACAGTCACCCGCCACTAGAGGTCGCTTGCATGCTGCATGTTATGATCCAGTTCACAGAAGAAGAGCCAGCGCATAAATTAGAGTTGAAGCGGCTCAATGTAAACAACATTGGAGTGTTTCTCTATAAATTAACATTAAGGTTTTCCGCGCACGCCGCACAGGGTGCCGCAACGACTGGCTAGGGGTGCCACAAAATCTCTGCTCAGTTCAATATTTTAATAGGCACCGATGCTAAAATATACCGGCAGTATCAAGCTCTGTCTCAGTTCGATAGACACACTGTTTGATTTCAGCTGGCTACTTTCAAACGCTCACATTTAAGTAGTTTTATTTTGCATTCGATTACTTTTACTGTCAACAAAAGAAACACTGTAGGCTCCATTGCTTTAATTGAATTCTCTTTAAAGCATATTTGCTTGTTTTGCTAGTTCACACGGCAGATTCAATGCACATTTCTTTCCATGACACCATGTAGCATCATTATACTCTCTTGTGTGGACTGTATCGATGAGAAAGGGTGAAAACAAATCGATACTTTTTTCCGGGTTGACCTATTTACATTCCTGTTTGCAGGGAACCAGGACACACGAGTAGCAAGTTGAGGGGAATCAAGGCTTGGATTAGACAAGGCTGTCAATCATGTAAATGAAGGGACATGATTGGTTGCTGCATTGTAGGGGGTTGGGTGGTATGACCAAAATATTACATCATGATATCAGTAGTTTCAATAGTGGATTTTGCTGATAATGATAACTAATATGGTCGGAAAGGCCGATAACAGATTAATCGGCCGATAGTTTTTAAAATTGATTTATGTAATGTCAAAAAAAATTAAAAATATTCTAGACAAAGAGTCCTAAATGAATAAAATCCCAGCTTTTAAAATAGCGATTTAGTGTATAACCCGGGACTTTTAAGTATAAACAAGCCCGAAACACAGCAGGGACTCTTATTTTGAAATGACAAAATTTTGCCACAGATTTTGCCAAGAACGATAGTTGCAAAAAGTAACCATCAGCACCGATTAATAAACTAATCGATTTAATCACTCACTGCATCTGTGTAAAGTTATATCCAGTTTTACAACTTTGTTGCCATGACGATGTGATGTCAACAAACCATAAAACGACTAAACATATTTACAGCTTAAATAACACACAAGTTTTAACAGAATCATTCATGTAAGTGCTTTTGTAAAATTATAAGCGTCACATTGCTGACTTTAAACCTCCAAAAATGTACCCCATTGACTTCCATTGTAAGTGTCCCACTGGAACACACATTTGTGCTTTTTTTAAAGAAAAGAAGGAACGAGTCGAAATACATTTTTGTGGTGATCAATATTACGCCATAAATGCTGTTGATTGAGCTGAACTTGTATTGAACCCGGAATATTCCTTTAATAACAAGTGATTTGTTTGGGATACATTGGGATAAAAATGTGTTTATTGGACGTTCTTACTGGCTAGATGTCAAACTCTGCATGAAATAATATCCTCTATCCTCCTCCACTCTTTATTCTCGTCATTCTCACTATTCGCAACTTTCTAGGCTCTTCATCCAAACATGCCATCGTGTTTCAAGTCAAAGTCTTTCAAGTATCAGCGATCTTTAAGTTTGTCAAACCTTTGGACTCCCAACTGTACTCATTTGCCACAGAAATGAAGAGGATGGTTTGAACCGTCTGAGTGAACGTTATTGGGAATGTGGATTTAAAGGGCGTCTAATGTGCTGGAGATATTGGCATGGGGTCTGGGGGTGGAGCACATTCAAGTCTTCACAGATAGTTCTTTGTGCTGAACTCATTTACTGTCGCTACCACTAGACAAAAGCCTCTGAATCACTTCATTTGGCCTTAGAGGAGCTCTCACCATGTGAATGACCACATGGAATCACCATAGACTCTAAATTCACATCCGTAAGAAGCTAAAAACTGGTTGATAAAATATTTTTTAACTTTACTTTGAAGAAAATGCTAGTGGTGTTTCTCTGTGCAGAACGTACCAACCACTAGGGGTGTTGTGACTGTTTTTTGGTTGTTGCCATGTGGTTGCTAGGGTGCTCTGAGGGGTTTCTAGAATGTCATGGGTGGTTGCCAGTAGGACTGGGGTGATATAATCGCAATGATTTTGCTGTCAGTATAAGCTTAAGCAATATCGTGATGATTTAAATGCGCTTTTTATTTGGCCACTACATTTCCTAAAGCGTTATTAGATTATTATATGATAGTTATTACATGCTGGCACTGTAAAAAAATAAAATAATAAATCTGTTAAATATACAGTAAAAAAAAAGTCACAAACTTGATATAAACCTTATGAAACGTACAAATCTGCTTTTCATGCACATGACATGAAGTTCATCAATAGTGGCTCTTCCAGGAGCAATGAGCAATAAACATGAGACAGTGCTCAGTGTCACTCTTAGTAGGTCCTTGTGGTGGTGCGGTTACTCACCCCAATCCGGGAGGCGGAGGACGAGTCTCAGTTGCGTCCTTTTCTGAGACCGTCAATCTGCGCATCTGATCACGTGACTCGTTGTGCATGACACCGTGGAGACTCACAGCATGTGGAGGCTCATGCTACTCTCCCGATCCACACACAACTCACCACACGCCCCATTGAGAGAACCACTAATCACCACCACGAGGAGGTTACCCCATGTGACTCTACCCTCCCTAGCAACCAGGCCAATTTGGTTGCTAAGGAGACCTGACTGGAGTCACTCAGCACACCCTGGATTCAAACTCGCGACTCCAGCAGTGATAGTCAGCGTCAATACTCACTGAGATACCCAGAGCCCCCTATACAGTAAACATTAACTAAACTACATCAAATATAAAACAGAGTGCCCTAATGTACGTAACTGATAGTAAAAATAAGAAGAAACATAACTATTCCCATTAAATATAATGAAATGTGATGGGTCATGCAGGGAATTGTGGGAACGACCGATTTTTTTTTTTTTACTGTAATTTTACTGTAAAAAGTACATGGACTCTCTTGTTAAATGTAATGTAAAATTATACCATTAATTATACAGGAAAATCATACAAATCATACACATCAAATAGTTTTGATGTTAAAACAAAACCTTTTATGCCATTTCAGAGCAAATACATAATTAGATTAAATACTGTCTATATGTTGAAGAATATTGAGATATATCTTATGTAGCCATGTATCTGCTATAGGCCTATTCGCCCGGGTATTGCTAGAGCATTGTGGGTGTTTGCCAACTGCTTCACCCTCAAGTCTCTATTGGCACTTTTCCACGGCACGTTACGGTTCGGCTCGCCTCAACTCGACTCGCTTTACTTTTCTGAGCTTGCATTTCCACTGCAGTTTAGTGCCGCCTCAACGTGGGCGGGATTATAGGCTGATCGTCATAGTTACGCCGCCTCTACTGCCGTGACATCATCTTAAACGCGACACAAACAGTACTGACCATAAACAATAACACGAGCGCTAGCTGTTAGCGACTAGCTCATTGTGCTGCTTAAAGCAGTTGTTCATGGTGATTTTACACGAGTGTAACAGTTAAATTGGTTGTTTTAGAAGCTTCCAGTAGCTGCTCAACTAAATAAAGTGAAGCTATCAAGCAGAGTATTGAGTTAACGTAACAAAACGTACCATCCTCCATCGTGGACTCCAACAACACCGTGACCGAGTCCAGCACACTCTCCCTCCCATTGCTCGCCGGTTTAGATAGCGTCCATTTGGTCGAACCACTTCCCCTTTTCCTTGATGGTTCTGTAGTCACTTCAGTTTTTTATAACTTTTCGTAACACTGTTGGGAGGTCCGGTGGTAGCCGTGTGCGGCCAACAGCTGAGACACTTCCTGAGAGACTTTATCATTTAGCTCATTGCTAACGAGAGGAACGTCTGCACCTCGTTTATTGACCACGGCGTGGTTTTGCGCACAGCACAATTCGAAAGTCGCATGAACAAATGATACTACTATCGCTGTTGCTAACTTTAAAACTAGCGTGTTGATGTCCCGTGTCGAAAATCCAGTGACGCCAGTAGTAACGATTCTCTCTGACCAATCAGTGATCTGCAGGATTTTGACATCACATTTAGTATCAGCTCGGCTTGCTTGGGACCTCGACCGAGGAGGTACTAAAAAAAGTATCAGGTACCAGGTACTATCCACAGTGGGAACCCCCCAATAAAACGAGAGTCTAGTTGAGTTGAGCTGTACCGTGCAGCGGAACAGCCCCATATCATAACTCGAGATGGCTCGGTCTATGTTATAGTGACATTTTATCATCTGCCAGGTGAAAATCTTTAATCAGATCGCTTAGAAAGGTAATAGCACACCCCATAGCACAAACAGTGCCAAAGTTTAGGCTAATACTTAGATTTGGAGTTTGTTCAAATCCCTAACCTCAAGGATGAGCAATAGTTTTAGCTATGCGTGCCTTGGCATACACTGATCATGGAAAACATCCTGGTATGGTCACAGTTGTGGGAATGTCTAACAGAACAATAACATTAGTTTTAAAGATGTTCAAGCTAGGTTAAAGAGCACTCACTATATAGTATATTCCTCACCACAAATTTCCCTCCAGGAGAACTAAAGGATGTTATGTAACATCCATGATTCACCTTCTTTCTATATATTTGTCATTCAGTTGCATGCGACTGGGTCTGTTGCTCGGGTTTACAAGGACTGCTTTCAGCTGGTGTTTCATGCTCATTTCCCAGCCAAAAGTGTTCCGGATTTTCCTCCACTTATGAAATTAGGAGCTAATGCGTTTACAGATCATTGACCATATCCCAGATTCTTGAGCTTCCCTTGACACGGAAGGACAGCTGGATGAAATATAATATCGTGTGAGTTTCCAGAGTATTGGCAGTTTTGGGTATTGGAATGGAGTGGTGGTGGCGTAATGGGCTAAAGCACATAACTGGTAATCAGAAGGTTGCTGGTTAGATCCCCACAGCCACCACCATTGTGTCCTTGAGTAAGACACTTAACTCCAGGTTGCTCCGGGGGGATTGTCCCTGTAATAAGGGCTCTGTAAGTCACTTTGGATAAAAGCGTCTGCCAAATGCATAAATGTAAATGGAATAAAAACAGGGTAGATGAAATGCAAAATGTGTCCCTTTAACTCCGTTTGACCCTTATAGTATGTTATATCATGTGTTATTGAGCCTTTATAATTCGTACATGTGATATACCTCAAACAGGGAATTGGTGGGAAAATTCCAGCCATGCTTGAAACCCAGCTGTCATATGCATTCAAGATGCTGTATCTTACAGGCAACCACAGGCATTTTCAGTTTGATGGCAATTAATTATTGATTTCATTGACACAACATGGAAGTCTATGGGGCCAGTTTTCCTGAGGGTTTAAAGGCAGATATTCGAAGCTTATAATTTTATAAAAGCACTCACATTCATTTCTGTTATTTGAGCTGTAACGTTATTTAAATAGTGGCAACAATGTTGTAAAATTGGATTG
Organism: Xyrauchen texanus; assembly: GCF_025860055.1. NCBI lineage: Eukaryota > Metazoa > Chordata > Actinopteri > Cypriniformes > Catostomidae > Xyrauchen > Xyrauchen texanus. Next base: position 44,143,514 of record NC_068293.1, on the reverse strand, counting down.
AAATTTACACCTAAAAGGTGACGGGCCGTTAGGATGAACACCTGGCGCTGAGTTACCACAATCAGCCGGGAGAGGGATAATAAAGAGGAGCCGGAGACTCCAGTTCGAGAGAGAGAGAGGTGCACACAGCCACAAACCGTCCCGTTGGACTGAATAGTCATCAGAATCAGAGTGCAAAAACTCCAATCAAAAAGTTTTATGTTGTGTTGAATTAAGACTTTGGGTTGTAAACCCGGTTCCCGCTTCCTCCTTTACGATGAGCAAGAGACCTGTCTGCCACAGTGGTGATAATCCTGGATTTTGGCACCATTGTGGCAGACAGGTCTCATGATCATTTCGGTAACTCAGTGCCAGGTGTCCATCCTAACGGCCCGGCCCCGCCCTCTTCCTCATCACAGTTAGCAAGTGAATTGTGAAGCGTATAATTTTATAAAAGCACTTACATTAATTCTTCTGCTAAAACTTATGTATTATTTGAGCTGTTGTTTAAATCATCATATTTGCAGTCATTTTTTAGTTTGAGGGTTTACGGCGACATATCGCCATGGCAACGAAGTTGTAAAATTCGCTATAACTTTCCACAGATGTGGTCAGTAAGAGATTTTATGACAGCGAAATCATGTTAACACACACAATATTTATGTCTCGTGTCTATACTCTTGAAACAGTATTTTAATGTTTATGGATTGACCCCCATTGACTTATATTGTTAGTGTCTCACTGGAACACAGGTTTATCCTTTTTACGGCCCGAGCACCGATGGTGCGACTCTATTGTTCTTCTAGGCGTTTATAATTTTGTTCCCTAATGAATTGCATTTTTGAGGGCCTAAACATACTCAAAAACTCGTGAAACTTTGCACATGCAACAGAAGTGGTGAAAATGTACATTTGATTCGGGTTTAGAATGAGGTTTGGCAAAATGGCTCAATAGCGCCACCTACAAACTTTCAACGATGTGCGCTTTACGCTACATTTCACCTACACGTACGACAATCGGTACACATGTGTAACATGCCAATACCTACAAATAAGTCTCTTGGAGTCATGCCATAAACTCAACAGGAAGTCAGCCATTTAGATTTTTCTCTTCGATTTTTGCTCCGTTTTTGCCATTTCCAGGCCTCGTACTTCGCTAAATTGCGAAGCTTTTGAGTTTTCACTGCACGGCGCGGCCGTGGTTGTCTGACAAAGCTTGATGTTTCGCAAATAAAATAGAAGTTGTTATAACTCAAACATACAATCTGCCCCAATCTTCACATGTTTGATAAGAGTCCCGGCCTGAACACATCTACGTGGCAATATTCAGTTATAGTCATAGCGCCACCTACTGGCAACAGCCAATTCCAGGTCTTGTACTTTAACAAACTCCTCCCAGAGATTTAATCAGAACAACATTATATTTAGTCAGTCTTAATCTAAAGGCCTTGTGATGATAAATTGCAAAGCATTTGAGTTTTCGTTGAAGGGCGTGTCCGTGGCAGCCTGACAAAGTTCGTTATGAAACGAGTCACATTACACATTACCTAAACATGCTCGAAAACTCATGAAACTTTGCACACATCTCAAAAGTGGGGAAAATTGACATCTGATACTGGTTTTAGAATGAATTGTGGCAAAATGGCTCAATAGCGCCACCTACAAGATTTAACGAAGCAGCCTTCAAACCACATTACACCTAAATGTCAACACGTATAAAAAAGTATCTTTTAGCCATATCCTAAACCCAACAGGAAGTCAGCCATTGTGATATTTCTCTTAAGTTTTTGCTCAGTTTTTGCCATTTCCAGGCCTCGTACTTTAGCGGACTCCTCCTAGAGATTAAATCAGATCAACATCATATTCAGCAGTGGGGATTTCTTTAAGACTGCAAGGGAAGCTCAGCTTCCCCTATAATGTCAAAAAAATAATGGTCAAATATGTACTATTGTGTAAACAATTTATTGACTAAAAATGCGTTAGAACACGTTCATCTCGAAGACGAGTTCGTTCAGAATCAGCTACATTACATATAGCAGGTCGGCTGACTCGATTTACTTCTCATACATTCCCGTAGCGTCAGTGCATTTCCCTGTTGAAGCCGAGCGTCCATTGACTTCAATGGGGCTGCTCTGAACAGTTTTTTCAGTGCTCGAAAATAGGCGGTCATTGGATAAATGCTGCGATTATGTCCGCCCACGGACGCTCAGCGTCTCTGGGGGTGAATGAGGAGTGGGCTGGCCGGACTCGGGCTTCAGCGTGATGATTGGAGGATCTGTCGAAAGACTGCATCTCCTTTTGATTGACAGCGAATCTGTACTATAAGAAGTCACTGAAGCTGTTTCGCGCGCAGTCCCATCGCGGATTTCTCAAGTGTAGTCGAAAGACAAACTGCTGCAACCTATTTCTTTATATTTGTTTGGCTGAAATTGCTAGTCAATTTGCATAATACATTTCACACAATTATACACCACATTCCTTGTTTCAGTTTTACCAAGTTTAATATATTTTTGTTTTACAGCGTTAGTTCGTTCGATTCGTTCATTTGTTCGTTCGTTCATTCATTCATACAGTAGGCTAGGCTAGCGTTGTACGGGTGAAACTGCGCACGATGGCAGACGGTGCTAATATTGTCGACCTGATTTTGGCGAAGCCATTTCAAAGTCTTCCTTACGAGGAAAAAATTAGAATTAAACAGCAGGGCAGATCAACACCTAAGATTGATTTAGTGCAAAAAATAGGGTAAATAAGTTTATAATGTAGGCCGAAAATGAGCTTCCCCTCTTTGAAAGACCAGCAGCCGCCACTGATATTCAGTCAGTCTAATCTAAAGGCCTCGGTGATGCTAAATTGCGAAGCTTTTGAGTTTTATTTGAATGGCGTGTCTGTGGCATCCTGACAAAGCATGATGTTTCGCCATGAAACAGGAAGTTGTTATAACTCAAACATACAATGTCCAATCTGCTCCAAACTTCACATGTTTGTGTCCCGGCCTGAACACTTCTATATGCCAATATTCACTTATAGTCATAGCGCCACCTACTGGCAACAGGAAATGACATGTTTTATTTACACTGTGATACACTCTTAACAACATTTAAGTGCTAAAAACTAATCGCGTGGCGTGGGCATGGGCCTGTTCATTGCGTCAATATTTTAAATGATAATTTATTACATTTTTTAAAGGAGGGACGAGTCTAAATAATTGTTTTGTGTTAGTCAACATTATGATGATCTAGTGATCTAGGAAACTCCTGTTTGTAATATCCAGTATCAATCACCATGTGATCACCTACCCATTAATCTTAGTGGTTATCTTTCCAAACAAGTAAAGTTCAAAGTTCAATAACAGCTTTAACACAAGCACAGTTCAAAGAGATGCTCGCATGCCAACGCTCTCTCCGTATAAAGGCCATTCAATTCAGTGCTCTTTAAAATACAGTATATTCAATGGGGCAGCTCTTTATGCTCATTAATATTCAATGAGCTGAGACAGAGTCCGCCTCTTGGATTGATTCAGTGCTCAACAAGTCTACTATTATTGATCAACTGAGATGTGAAACTAATAATGGACAACATTTGAGGTTCATACAGAGATGAAGCTAACCTTTTACACATCAGAAAGGAAGATTGTCCTTATATATTTATTTATTTATTTATTTAGGGAAGATATAGAGAGCCTTTTACACAAATGTTAAATTATCAGCATGCATGTGTCTTGCTGAAAATGTACCAAAAACATTAATGCAAGCAAGAAGCAAAATCCTTATTTAGACAAGGAATACTGTCATGTCATTCCAAACCAATGACTCACTTTCTTGTATGGAACACAAATGAGATATTTGGTAGAATGCCCAAGCTGCTCTTTTCCTTACAATGAAAGTGGATTGTAATCGTTACTGACAAGCTCCCAAAAGGTCAAAAAGCACAATAAAAGTAGTGCATCTAATCTAAATCCAAGCCTAAATCTAATCTGTTCATTAAATAATGACATTTGTTTTGTCAAAAATAATTAGAATAAACAATTCATTAACATGCGGAATGTTTAGAGTTGCCAAGCAACATATAAAGTAAAACATCCTGCAGTGATACAGAATGTGTAGACACAGGTGTGCATTTATCAATATGTTATAACAGCTATGAACATGGCTCGTCCAATAAGATTTTAGGGTTAAAACTCTGGTTATTTCTATGAGGAACATCTGTGAACAGCTCAGTTCCCCCGAAGCCCTAAAATCAACAGCACAAACATGTAATTAGAGATGTGCTGATTCAGAGATCCTGGGGTTGAAGGCTACCCATTAAGTTTAAGGAGGATTTTTTCCTCCAATAAAAATTCAGCTAGAGCTCAGGGTACAAATGACTCATAATTGGATGAACTTTGTGTCATCATTTACTCCCCTTCATGTTGTTCCAAACCTGTATTTGTATTTATACAAATTTCTACAGAAAAATAAAATAACAAACGATAATAATAATGGTTTGGAGGCAGGCCAGTGTTGAGTTTACACAGAGACACTAAAAGCTAATTTCATTTATTTAATAGTTTGATTAAAATGAGGCTTGAAGAACAATGAAAATCACCTTTCTAATCTAGTTCAGCGAGTATTGACACTGACTGTCACACCTGGAGTCGTGAGTTTGAATCCAGGGCGTGCTGATTGACTCCAGTCAGGTCTCCTTAGCAACCAAATTGGCCCGGTTGCTAGGGAGGGTCTGGTATCTCAGCGAGTATTGACGCTGACTATCACACCTGGAGTCATGAGTTTGAATCCAGGGCTGTGCTGAGTGACTCCAGTCAGGTCTCCTTAGCAACCAAATTGGCCCGGTTGCTAGGGAGGGTAGAGTCACATGGGGTAACTCTGTCATTGACTCAAGCCATGAAACGGGTCAACACACACATTGATTGACATAGAAATGTTTCTGGGTTGTGACCTGATCCTGAATGATTGTTTCAAACCGAGAGAGACATTTTCGAGTATCGTTATCATGGATATGCCAAATAAAGCTGCATGTCTGGGGTTGCACTGCAAATAATCCTTATATTATTATAGTCGTTACATTATTGTTATCCGTATTACCACAGGGCTTGTAAGATGTGGTGAGATGATTGAAATTGTAATATGACAAACCTCATCTAATATTGGTTGGTCTATAGTGAGAGTTGTTTGGGTGACTGTTCATCCTCCGTTCGCCCCATGATGATAAACACAATGCACCGGCACGTTCACACCATCAAACCTGTGTCCTGTCAAACCCTGAAACCAAAGGAAAATATAGTTCACAAGCGACTTCGGATATTTTATAATGCAGAATAATTATAAACGGATCTATTGCTGGCTTTAAGTCAGAATCATGTTATCCATTGACTTCCATTGGTATGTTTTTCCTTTGATCGTTGATTCGTTTTTACTTTTTACATCTTTTGTAAATTTTTTATTAGTTCATTTCGTTTGTTCATTCTTTTTACATACTTTATTCTTTATTGTATTCTTTCTTTCATAAATTATTTTGTTAATTCTTTTTCTTTTCTTGTCTTGCGTATGTTCTTTCACACATTCACAGTCTTTTGTTTGTTTATATTGTTTGTTCTTTTTTGTTTGTTCTTTCATTCTTATTCTTTCTTTCGTACATTTTTATTTATTTTTGGTTTGTTCATTCTTGTTCTTGCTTTCTTTTTGTTTATATTATTTCTTTCTTGTTCTTTGTTCATACATTTGTTTTTTCTATCTGTACATTCTTTTGTGTGTTCATTCTTTGTTCTTGTTCAATTCATTCTTATTCTTTTCTTTCATACATTCTTTATTAGTTAATTTTCTTTGTTCATTCTTTTATTTTTATTTTATTGTTTCTTTCTTATTTTCTCTTTCATACACTCTTTTATTTGTTCATTCTTTCGTTTAATTTTCTTGTCTTGCGTATGTTCTTTCACACATTCACAGTCTTTTGTTTGTTTATATTGTTTGTTCTTTTTTGTTTGTTCGTTCATTCTTATTCTTTCTTTCGTACATTATTATTATTTATTTTTTTGGTTTGTTCATTCTTTTTCTTTCTTTCATTCTTTCTTTTATTTTTATTTTATTATTTCTTTCTTAATTTCTCTTTCATATGTTCTTTTGTTCATTCATTAGTTTTCTTTCTTGTCTTTCGTACATTCTTTTGTTTGTTCATTCTTTCGTTCTTTCTTAAATTTTTTTGTTCATTAATATTTTTTCATTTTTTTCTATTGTAACTTTTTTATTAGTTAATTTTGTTTGTTCATTCTTTATTTAATACTTCATTCTTTATTGTATTCTTTCTTTCTTTCTTTCTTATTTTCTCTTTCATACATTCTTTTGTTCATTTATTCTTTCGTTTTCTTGTCTTGTGTATGTTCTTTCACACATTCAGAGTCATTTGTTTGTTTATATTGTTTGATCTTTCTTTTTGTTTGTTCATTTTAAGTTTTTTAAATTTATTTTGTAAATTTTTTGTTAGTAATTTCGTTCAATCATTCTTTTTTCATACTTTATTCTTTATTGTATTCGTTCTTTCTTATTTTCTGTTTTCTCTATTGTTTGTTCTTTTTTGTTTGTTTGTTTATAATTTTTCTTTCTTTCATACACTCTTTTATTTGTTCATTCTTTCGTTTAATTTTCTTGTCTTGCGTATATTCTTTCACACATTCACAGTCTTTTATTTGTTTATATTGTTTGTTCTTTTTTGTTTGTTCATTCATTCTTATTCTTTCTTTCATACATTCTTTTGTTTAGTTTTTTTGGTTTGTTCATTCTTTTTCTTTCTTTCTTTCGTTCTTTCTTTTATTTGTATTTTATTATTTCATTCTTAATTTCTCTTTCATATGTTCTTTTGTTCATTCATTAGTTTTCTTTCTTGTCTTTCATACATTCTTTTGTTTGTTCATTCTTTCGTTCTTTCTTAAAAATGTTGTTCATTAATTCTTTTAATTTTTTTATATTGTATTTAAAAAAATATTAGTTAATTTTTTTTCATTATTTTTTAATATTTTATTCTTTATTGTATTCTTTCTTTCTTATTTTCTCTTTCATACATTCTTTTGTTCATTCATTCTTTCGTTTTCTTATCTTGCGTATGTTCTTTCTCACATTCATACAGTCTTGTTTGAGTCTTGTATTTATTTTTTGTTTGTTCGTTCATTCTTTTTCTTTCTTTAGTACGTGCTTTCATATGTTTGATACATTTGTTCTTTTGTACAGTCTTTTGTTCATTTCTTTTCTTTCTTACATTCTTTGTTTCATACTTTCATGCACTCTTTAGTTCATTTTGTTTATTCGTTTTTTATTTTGTACATTCTTTCATATATTCTTTTGTTCATTTATTCTTTCGTTTATTTATTTCACTCTCTCATCTCCTCCCTTTCCCCTTGCTTTTCCTTCTTCTCTTCATCACCATGCGTTCTGCCTTTCATTGATGAGTGAGTGAGTCCCAGTTTCTTTGCTTCTCTTGTGTTCTCAGGGGTCAGGCAGCAGATGGAAGGCCAGTTTGTGGCCAGTGGTTTTTGATTATGTTAATATATGTGTGGGGGGGTGTGGTGGACTGCAGTGTTGTGGGGGTCTCCTCCTGCTCTTGCATTGTGCTGGTCTGGGAATTTTGTGCAGACTTGATTGGGAACAGTTTAGTTTTTAGTTTTTGGTGTAAGACAGTCGTGTTAAGTCCAGGAAAAAAAGTGTGGGGGGTGTAAGAGAAAGTTCGGACAGAGAACGAAGGAAGAAAACTGGCAAATAAGGTTTCAGGAGGGAGGAATATTCGTGATTTGTGTAGAACAACCATGGAAACTTCATATGAGGATAGTGAAGATGAACGTCAGGAGAAACAAGGTACCAGTGAGCTCTCACAAACTACAGGACTTTATTTGCATATTATGTGTTTAACTGTAGAATGTATTATTTGGTGAACTGGCCTTTGAGGGGTCCAGGAACTGGATAAAAATCACTAAATTAGCCAACGTTTTCCAGGTTAGTGCTGTCAAATCTTTGAAAGGTTATGATAAGGTATGGGGGTTGTGGTGGCGTAGTGGGCTAAAGCACATAACTGGTAATCGGAAGGTTGCTGGTTCGATCCCCACAGTCACCACCATTGTGTCCTTGAGTAAGACACTTAACTCCAGGTTGCTCCGGGGGGATTGTCCCTGTAATAAGTGCTCTGTAAGTCACTTTGGATAAAAGCGTCTGCCAAATGCATAAATGTAAATGTAAATATAAGGTTACTCTCAGCTAGATAGACTGCTCACAGTCTCGGCCATGGCTGAAATATTCTTAAAATCTTCATCTGTGTTTAGCGGAAGAAAGAAAGTCATACACATCTGGGATGGCATGAGGGCGAGTAAATGATGTGAGATCGGGCAGTCGATTTTTAGGGCTTTCACGATTAATTGTGATATAAATTGCCATATTTGTTAAGGCGCATGTGTTCTTCATACACCGTAAGAAGTCATTTTTACATATTTAACTTCAAATATATAAAACAAATAATAAAATAGGAATATATGATTTCCTTTTAAGGCTTTAATAACGTATGAATGACATGAAAAATTATGTTTTAAATATCGAAATATTTCTAAATACTTAAAATGTCTCTCTTTGGTCAACTTTAGTTTTGGACTATTTTACTGTTGTTTTTGGAACTCAAATATTTTGTGTATCAAATATTTCTGTCCTAATTTCGTTTTCTGTCTTTGTGTGAGCGCACGGCTTCGGTTGTGGTTTCCCTGCCATGCGCTCTTCGGTCAGTCTCGGAGCACGGAGACTTCCCTCTCTGGGTCAGTTTCGGTTTTGGTGTCCGGACACTCATGTTCCATGTCTTGTCTTTTATTGGCGTGAGTGCATTGTGCTTATGCCATCTTGGCGGGCATGTATTGGCGGGCATGGACAATAATTTGTGTCTGTCTCTCGCTCTTTGCGCGGTGCGCCCGGGTCGTGATCTGTCTTCACGTTGTGCTCTGGTTCGGTCACTTCAGTCTGAGCTGTCAGGTTTATATGTGGCCAAACTCTCGCACAGAGAGTTACGCTCTGGCTTCGTCTAGTGTGGGAATGTGTTGCTCCGCTTTGTTGGCATAGTCGGTTGGCATGAGCGGATATTGCCTATTGTCCTGGCGATATGCGTTCATGCCATTCGAATCTCTGTGACTTGTGAGAGCATGTGGCTTTGTTTTGTTTCTGTATTGCCTCATGTCTCTCAGTCTTGCATCGTATCCCGCCTCCTTGTTTGCCCATTATCAGTTCATTTGTTTCACCTGTTAACCTGCAGAGTTTCTTCCCTATTTTAGTCCCCTCGTGTGTGTGTGTGTGTGTGTGTTCCAGTGCCAGTTTGTCTTGTTTCGTATCTCATGTCGGTCCCGTTTCTGGTACCTAGTCTGCTCGGTCGGTTCCGGTCAGTCCTGGTTTCGGTTCAGCTTCAGTGGGTTGCTTATGCTGGACTGTGTTTTCCCCATTAGCGGTAGTTTAAACCCCTTTAAAACCTTAAATTGACTACAGAGAAACTGAGATAATCAGTCAATCAGCATGAAGTTGGCAGAGAGTGAATTGTTTGCTGGTCATCTGCAGAGCACAGTGGTATTATGGGTCCTGGAGGTCATACTGTGTGGTGGAGCTGTTTGTGGCTCCCGTCCCCCTACAGAACTCTCCGGAAGTGTTCTGATCTGTTTCTGCAGCTCAATAGGCATTTTTTCCATGGAGGTCACATTCTGATCCATCTCTGGTCTGGTACACTGGGCTCTTTGTGTGTTTCGCTTTCTGTGACCGCAGCTCTGGCGTTCCGCTGTTATTTTGGAGCCAGAAATGTTGGACTTTATTGCATGGCATGCATTGATGGGGTTACTGTAGTCACTGCATTTACACTTCTCCATATCCTTATACTTCACCTCTTCCTGCTTCTTTGTCTTGGTTAGATCTTCTTGTATATGGCTGACCCCCAAATATCGGGTGGCTCGCCAATGAATTAGAGGTCTTAGAAGAGCAAGCCAGACCATGTGACTGTGTAGCATAGAGTCTGAATCTTAACCCAAGGAACAGTCTGTGTGACAGACCCTTATACTTGGTAACAGGTGTGCTAACTAAACATACTGGAGATCTCACAGGACCTCCTCAGGGTAAACCAACCAATAGATACAGTAGGTTGGATGAATCTGTCCCATGATCTTAACTAACACAGATGGAATTTGTCATTCTCCTCCTCCCGCTTCTTCTTCTACTTCTCCTCTTCCTTCTGTTCTAAAGGCCTGTCTAATATAAGGAGAATATTTGGATAATCATGGGATTAAAGGTTGAATAATATATCGGTAATGGTAAACGGTCTGCACTTATATAGCACCTTTTTAACCTTAGCGGTATTCAAAGCGCTTTACCTTGCGTCTCATTCACCCATTCACTCACGCACCCATCAATGATGGCAGAGCTGCCATGCAAGGCGCTAGCCTGACATTGGGAGCAACTTGGGGTTCAGTGTCTTGCCAAGGACACTTTTGCATGTGGAGTCATGTGGGCCGGGAATCAAACCGCCAAAACTGCGATTAGTGGCCGACCCACTCTACCATCTGAGCCACAGCCGCCGGCCATTTGTCGGTTTTACCGATTAAACATAGTTCTAGCGGGAAGACTAGCAGCTGTACATTGTCGCACCATTAGCTGGGTAACTCCCAGCCAATCACATGTAAGCCATTGCTTAATGACCAATCAATACCCCCCCCCCCCTCTGTGAACAAATTGAATAGGGGCCATTTAAAGAGACAGTCCAAATTCAAGAGTGGGTGGAAAAATGACTACAATATATTGTGATGCATACTCTTACCATAAAATGGATTAATACGTTTGTGGTATTATCTCCCACCCCTAGTGGACCAATTCTTCCTAATGTTTCCCCATACCTGAAGCGTTTCCTTTGAGATGGGAGTGTTTAAATGGCTTCATAAGTGTGTTTTCCAGTGTGTGTGTGTGTTGTGGGTCATGAGAGTCTGGGCCGTGGGCATACTCATTGGGTTGTGGTTAACTCACTGCTATGGCAACGGCTATTCACTAGTTGGGACCGAATGCTTTCACCCCCTTGTGCCTCATAAAAGCCGGGTACAAACTGTCAGACACAGACTGGCTTTGAAAGAGCTTCTCTCTGCTGCCTAATATATCTGCTGTATTTTGCCTTTGTATGCTGGGAAAAAGACCTCCACAGAGAGGAAACTTCAGGATTCAAACTGTGCACAATGAGGACTTCGATTAACTCACTCTCGTGTCTTCTCGCCCCCAGTTGAAGGGGATAAATGTCCTTGTATATGAGGCTTGTTAAGCATGTTATATTTAGGTGAGTCTCATGAAACATGTTTAGGATGTGTCCCGCTCATATATCACCCCAAAACCAAAAGGAATAAGTCATTATTTGTTTGCTTTGCGATTTAATTTGTGTAGTGACATCATTTTCATAAATATTAAGCACAGTTCCTCTCCAAATGCCCGTTACTGTAATGTGAAAGAAAATTACATGCAAGTATTACTATTTAAGGGTTGATTTAAGTATTAAAATGTTTTTGTTCCAGATCCATTTATTAGCTATTTAGAAAAGGGTCCCCCTTTTCACCCAATTTGGAATGTCCCCCAATGCACTTTTAAGTCCCCATGGTGGCATAATGACTCCATGGTGGCATAATGATCCAGGTGGCGGAGGACGAATCTCAGTTGCCTCCACGTCCGAGACCGTCGTTCCGCACATCTTATCACGTGACTTGTTGAGCACGTTACCACGGAGACGTAGCATGTGTGGAGGCTCACGTTATTCTCGACGGCAACCACGCACAACTCACCACACGCCCCACCGAGAGCGAGAACCACATTATAGCGACCACGAGGAGGTTACCCCATGTGACTCTACCCTCCCTAGCAACTGGGCCAATTTGGTTGCTAAGGAGACCTGGCTGGAGTCACTCACCACACGCCCCACCGAGAGCGAGAACCACATTATAGTGACCATGAGGAGGTTACCCCATGTGACTCTACCCTCCCTAACAACCGGGCCAATTTGGTTGCTAAGGAGACCTGGCTGGAGTCACTCACCACACGCCCCACCGACAGCGAGAACCACATTATAGCGACCACAAGGAGGTTACCCCATGTGACTCTACCCTCCCTAGCAACTGGGCCAATTTGGTTGCTAAGGAGACCTGGCTGGAGTCACTCACCACACGCCCCACCGACAGCGAGAACCACATTATAGCGACCACAAGGAGGTTACCCCATGTGACTCTACCCTCCCTAGCAACCGGGCTAATTTGGTTGCTAAAGAGACCTGACTGGAGTCACTCAGCACACGCCCTGGATTCGAACTAGCGAACTCCAGGGGTGGTAGCCAATGTCTTTACCACTGAGCTACCCAGCCCCCCCCATATCACATATACACACTCACACACACACACACACTCACACATATACACAAACACACACACACACTCACACTCACACACTCTCATACACACACACATACAAATCATTATTTTCGACAGTCTTTGCTCTACAGTGTTTTAATTGGATGTGTAGCAGTTTAATGGCACATTTAATAAAGGAAACATTCACCCAAAAATGAAATTGTATTTCCAGATCCTTATGCTATTGTTCTGTAGGACACAAAAGTAGGAAAGTGCTCATGAAAGTATCTTCCCCTTTGCTGCAGCTCTCAAATCCGATTCTCCAGTCCGAAATGTAGAAATGCCACGTCACGTTTGCTTACAACACCATGTGGCATGCCAACACAGCATTTTAAAATCTGAACCGAGACACGTGTGAAATTTAAGAGCTGCAGCAGAGGGGAAGATTTTCAGTAAATAATGACTTCAGTCTGTTTCTCACGCAAAGCTGTTGTATGACCTCAAAATAATTTTTAGGTGTTTTGTAAGCCTGTAAAATAACATTATAATCCTTTATTTCTGATGTATAAGTAGTGTTTAAAAATCACATGTATTAAGGAATAAGAAGTATTGTATCTGTTTGTATCAGACACTATTATTGAAATTGAATCTGGTCATTTTAACAGTTTAAAGCTCTTGAAACTATAATGAACAGTGTTGTAATGCGTTCATGTTTCTCTGCAGGTTGCTTTGAATGCTGCATTAAATGTCTCGGCGGCGTGCCGTACGCATCACTGCTGGCCACCATCCTGTGCTTCTCAGGTGTGGCGCTCTTTTGCGGCTGCGGGCATGTCGCCCTGATGGGCACCCTCTCCATCCTGGAGAACCACTTCTCCAAGGTCGCCACGGATCACGCCACGCTTACTGACGTGTGAGTGTTGAAGAACCTGTTTAACACAACTATCTTTGTAAAACAACTCCGTTATATTAAACATGTTATATTTTGACATGCTATATTAATCATACACATACTGAATAAGTGGCGTTCCGATTGAGATGTGGATCTAGATACGATATAACGGCATAACTTGAAAACTCCCCCTCATCCGCGGTATGCAAGAATAGCGTTCGGTTCTGTGCCTGGAATTGCGCATCATTGCACGTACGGCATTGCGGGCCGAATTCGAGCATTGTGGGTAATTATCTGTGCAATTGCGCGGTCAGCTCAAGGTGCTTTTCTATGTCACATTTGACACTGTTAGCAAAGTTGAGCTCATTTGCTGAAAAAACGTCATGCAATAATGTAAAAACAGGTCTCTACTAATGTATGCAAATGTGATTGAAACTTACAATGTTTCTTGCGTGTAAATATGGAAAATTATTATTTCGGAACTTATACCGTGGACGACTGACATGTGTGAGACTGGTAAAACAGTGACACATATTACTTGCTATCACTAAGCTAGGTCACCTAGCGGGGCGCTGGGCTCGCGAAAAAAGATGCGTGTGTGACGCACGACGCATGAGTGGATGCATTTTTTAACCGCAAAATATAGGGTCAATTAGGGCTGGGCGATATGGCCAAAATTGGCCAAATTTCATATTGTTCAATATCGATATTTATCACGATATACATTTACACGTTGCACTTTCTTTTTTAATTTCAAAGTTGACGGAACGATGAAAAAATACATTCTAAACAGTCAAAATAGTCTCTATAAAACTGCACATGGACGGCCAAAGCAGCGGGGTCTGCGGGATCTTTTACCGTTTATCAATTGAAAATGAATGTTAAAGATCATCTGTTTGTTCAGAGTGTCAGCAGTCCAGTGTTTGTTGGGATATTTTACATTAAAATGAAATGTAAAGACTCGTAACATGCTGATTAATAAAGATACATTTAGAAGCGACAAACGTTTTGATCTAAAAGCTGCTTTGAAACCTCGTTAACTCGTGCGGCGCTTCATGTCTACACACATGCAGGGAAAAGAGGCGACGCATGCGGAGCGGGACGGGGCAGAAATGATGCATGTTTGGTGCTCGAGAACAATATTCAAGATTACAGAAAGATCAGAGCGGTCGTCCACATCACTGTTGTTCTGTCGCGCTCTTCACTAGAGACGATGAGCGGACACAACCGTTGAAGTCTTGCGGTGCGGATGGAATCAATCCGGTGTCCGACGTAGCCTAATCGTTAGCAAGGCAGCTAGCATTAGCGAGTTCATCCAGTCTGACCCTACGTTACCACTGGCGCGTTGTGAGCGAAGCTGAGAGCGTTTTCAGTTCATTCCTATGAAAGCCGAGCGTCACGCTCGCAAGCTGGATCGTAGGATTGGCAGCGGTGCGGAGCGACTCTCTCCTAGCGCTGTGAGCGCCTTTGAGCTGTGAGCCTCTTTATCGTGATAAATATCGATATCGTTTTATCGCCCAGCTCTAGGGTTATTTCATTGCATATTTATCTGACCTTTATAACGCAACCATTTTGGTGTTTCTACACTAGAGGGCACACAAAATAATTTTTGCCAGTGAGAAATACATGAACTGGGTTTGAATGATATATTAGACTGATGAAATTGAAGGAACGGTAAATCTCAGAATGTTATTCGCGTACCCCCATTTGTCACCTCACGTACCCCCAGGGTTACGCCCAGCCCAATTTGGGAAACTCTGAACTATTGCACATTTGTATTGAATTCAGGGTTTCTCGTGGTAAGAAAAGAGCATCATTACAGGAATACTTGAGATTCTTTATGAACATTTATAATGCACAAACATACGCTGAAGATCACACCTGGAGTCGTGAGTTTGAATCCAGGGTGTGCTGAGTGACTCCAGTCAGGTCTCCTTAGCAACCAAATTGGGCCGGTTGCTAGGGAGGGTAGAGTCACATGGGGTAACCTCCTCGTGGTGGTGATTAGTGGTTCTCTCAATGGGGCGTGTGGTGAGTTGTGTGTGGATCGTGGAGAGTAGCATGAGCCTCCACATGCTGTGAGTCTCCGCGGTGTCATGCACAACGAGTCACGTGATCAGATGCGCAGATTGACGGTCTCAGAAGCGGAGGCAACTGAGACTCGTCCTCCACCACCCGGATTGAGGCGATTAAACGCGCCACCACGAGGACCTACTAAGTAGTGGGAATTGGGCGTTCCAACATTGGGATGAAAAAATACAAACACGTACATTATAAGCAGACTTACAAGAACAGAAGAAACATTTGTTTGCATTACAAAACCGCAACTATTTATTTTCAAGTATATCATTTTCGAGGGTGTGTATCAGCGGCACGTCCAATACCGATTTTTGCCAGGTGATTAGCGCCGCCAACACCGCTCTGGGAAAATGACAAAACGTCTCGTATATCTTCGGTCAGTCAGTTTTCATCACAGTCTGAATCCACTGTTCCGGCACAAAAGCTCGTTTGGATTGTTTGAACAATCCCCCCCAAAAAAACGGCTTTGGTGTGAACAGGCCTTTAGTATGACAAATTCACCAGCTTCAAGGCTGCAAGTCTCGACATTCAGTCCTATTTGTTTTGCATTCACTCAAAGCTTCTCACACATGTTGATAATTCATCTGCCTATGGCGAAACACTTCTGCTCTGCACAGATGGTTTGGACTGGAAGTAAACACACATGAGCAATAACAGCTGTGAATTCTTGTCTGCTTTCTTTACAGAATCCAGCTGATGCAGTATGTTATATACGGTATCGCCTCTTTCTTCTTCCTGTACGGGATCATTCTGCTCGCGGAGGGATTTTACACCACCAGTGCTGTGAAGGAGCTCCACAGTGAATTCAAGACCACCGTTTGTGGACGCTGTATCAGCGGAATGGTACAACATGACTGTGACTATATCACGAAATAATGCGCAGTTTCGCCATCGACAACATAGTTGAAGCTACACTACATAGCCGAAACATATATGAACACCCCCTACTTATAAATGGGTTTGACTATGGGTTTAATGTATACTGTATATAGCCATGTTCAACATCTGTGTGGTGTTCGGTGTCCATAAACATTTGGCCATGTAGTGTTTTCATAATAAATGCGCTATATTCAATACAGAAGTCCTAACCAGTTTTGCGTTGATGGTCTCGCTTGATGACATCATTAAATGCATGATCAATAAGATGCTAAGATGTTTTGTTTTTCTCAGTTTGTGTTCCTCACCTACATCCTTGGCATTGCATGGCTGGGGGTGTTCGGCTTCTCTGCGGTTCCTGTGTTCCTGTTCTACAACATGTGGTCAACGTGCGCCGCCATGCGCTCACCGGTGGCCAACCTCACGTCCATCGAGACGATCTGTGTGGATGTGCGTCAATACGGTAAGAAGTCTTTCAGCTGAATTATAGAATTGATCAATAAGCTTCATTTCGTGCCTAAAAATACTTGAAATAACCAAACGCTTTACGGCGTTTTATACTTGTCAAAACCTTGACTGGAGGTCAAGTAATGCACTAAATAGTGAGCAAGGGAGCATCCTATAGCTCTCTTATAACTGTTCTGAGATCAGTGCAGACAGACAGCACACTGGAGGTCAAGTAATGCACTAAATAGTGAGCAAGGGAGCATCCTATAGCTCTCTTATAACTGTTCTGAGACCAGTGCGGACAGACAGCACACTGGTGGTTAAGTCATGCACTAAATAGGGAGCAAGGGAGCATCCTATAGCTCTCCTATAACTGTTCTGAGACCAGTGCGGACAGACAGCACACTGGAGGTTAAGTCATGCACTAAATAGGGAGCAAGGGAGCATCCTATATCTCTCCTATAACTGTTCTGAGACCAGTGCAGACAGACAGCACACAGGAGGATCCTATAGCTCTCCTATAACTGTTCTGAGACCAGCGCAGACAGACAGCACACAGGTGGTTAAGTCGTGCACTAAATAGTGAGCAAGGGAGCATCCTATAGCTCTCCTATAACTGTTCTGAGATCAGTGCAGACAGACAGCACACTGGAGGTTAAGTCATGCACAAAATAGGAAGCAAGGGAGCATCCTATAGCTCTCCTATAACTGTTCTGAGACCAGTGCAGACAGACAGCATACGGGAGGTTAAGTCATGCACTAAATAGGGAGCAAGGGAGCATCCTATAGCTCTCCTATAACTATTCTGAGACCAGTGCAGACAGACAGCACACTGGAGGTTAAGTCATGCACTAAATAGGGTGCGAGGGAGCATCCTATAGCTCTCCTATAACTGTTCTGAGACCAGTGCAGACAGACAGCACACGGGAGGATCCTATAGCTCTCCTATAACTGTTCTGAGATCAGTGCGGACAGACAGCACATGGGAGGTTAAGTCATGCACTAAATAGGGAGCAAGGGAGCATACTATAGCTCTTCTATAACTGTTCTGAGATCAGTGCAGACAGACAGCACACGGGAGGTTAAGTCATGCACTAAATAGGTAGCAAGGGAGCATCCTATATCTCTCCTATAACTGTTCTGAGACCAGTGCGGACAGACAGCATACGGGAGGTTAAGTCATGCACTAAATAGGGAGCAAGGGAGCATCCTATAGCTCTCCTATAACTGTTCTGAGACCAGTGCAGACAGACAGCACACGGGAGGTTAAGTCATGCACTAAATAGGGAGCAAGGGAGCATCCTATAGCTCTTCTATAACTGTTCTGAGATCAGTGCAGACAGACAGCACACGGGAGGTTAAGTCATGCACTAAATAGGTAGCAAGGGAGCATCCTATATCTCTCCTATAACTGTTCTGAGACCAGTGCGGACAGACAGCATACGGGAGGTTAAGTCATGCACTAAATAGGGAGCAAGGGAGCATCCTATAGCTCTCCTATAACTGTTCTTTTTTTTTTTTTTTTTCATTTATTTATTTAAGTAGGGACCATGCACAATTTTTAACATAAAATGTCCATTTCATGTATTGTACCGGATTTAGCCAGAGGCTATTTTTCATCCGTAGTCCCCCAAACGAGACAAAGCTAACAAAACATTACACAAACAATACCTATATTCACATACAATACATACATACACACATACTGTCAAGGCCATAGAAAAACATTAATAAATCAAACAATTTAACTACAACAATCTCAATGGTTACATAATTGGTTCCGTATTAAAAAGGATTTTAACTTCAATTTAAAAAAACCATGAGCTTTACACCCTTTTATGTCCTCTGGTAGGGCATTCCATTGATTAGTGGCTTTCACTGCGAAAGATGATAGTCCAAATGCGGAACGACGAAAGGGAACCAGAGACCAGTGCAGACAGACAGCACACGGGAGGTTAAGTCATGCACTAAATAGGGAGCAAGGGAGCATCCTATAGCTCTCCTATAACTGTTCTGAGACCAGTGCAGACAGACAGCACACTGGAGGTTAAGTCATGCACTAAATAGGGAGCAAGGGAGCATCCTATAGCTCTCCTATAACTGTTCTGAGACCAGTGCAGACAGACAGCACACTGGAGGTT
This sequence comes from Xyrauchen texanus, assembly GCF_025860055.1. Classification (NCBI taxonomy): domain Eukaryota; kingdom Metazoa; phylum Chordata; class Actinopteri; order Cypriniformes; family Catostomidae; genus Xyrauchen; species Xyrauchen texanus. Next base: position 44,124,740 of record NC_068293.1, on the reverse strand, counting down.
AAGTCATGCACTAAATAGGGAGCAAGGGAGCATCCTATAGCTCTCTATGCAGTTAAGTGCGTTCACTCCTAAAATCTGGTTTCAGGCTGCAGATGATGTTTGGATCACTCAACATGTTTGACACACATGGGACAATGATCATCAGTACATAGATTCAACATTTATAATTGATCATTTTATTTGAACATGATTATCAGTGATTGGATGAAGCTGGACGTTACTTTAAATCTGAATTAATTATTCAGCTTTATAGAAAATCAGCTGTAACGTCTCAAAAACATGAATAATCAACAGTTCTGTACACATAATAAACTATTTGATGAAAACAATCTGACTTTTTATAGCTTAGTGTTATTTAAAATTTCACAACTTAGTCCCGCTGTGCACAAATGAGGACATCATGTTTTAGGAAAGTTATTTGCTCAAATTTGCTGTTTTTGTTTTGCATGTTTATTAGGTGCTACTTGATGGCGTTCACACTCATGTTGGTTTTGTGTTGGTTAAATGAGAAGTAAAAATAGAAATGATCACTGAGGCTCAAAGAATGCCAGAATATTCTCTAAAGCAAACAAATGTGTGTGATTGATTTTCTCTCTCTGCATGGCAGACAACATCTATAATAAATAACATGTACCTATATCTTAAAATGTTCACATTCCTGGTTTTTGAATGCTGCAATAATCAAATACATTTCAATTAATATATTACATTGCTTTTGTTTATTCACTGATTCCTGATATATGGGACAAAACATGTTATGAGACATTTGTACTAACAAACCATGTAAGGGAACAGCTTTTTATAAAAACACATTTTTCTGAAAATTATATATTTATTTTTACATTTTCTGAACATTTATTCACTTTATAACTTACTGTCATTTCTGTATTCTATATTTTTTTACTGTTTCTCACCATTTTGAAAATTCTGACATTGACAAAATTGAATTTGTTTCCATCATAACCATGTGTTGTACACTGGGGGCATTTACTTTTTCCCGTCATTTGAAGATGCCTCTATAAACTAAACAAAAATGCCAAAATTATCCCACTAGAGGTGTGAATCTTCACTGGCCTCATGATTCGATTATAAAATGATTCCTGATGCATCTTGTCCTTCAATAATATTTCAGTTTCTTCAAAATACATTTTTTTACTCTCTATTTTTTACCTTTCAGCTTTTTTAGAAAGAAAAAATTAATTAAATGAAAACATCACCAGCACCAGGGTGCGAGCTCGTCTTGGCTTCTTATCACAAATAAACGTTTCCATTGCTATGTGCGTGGGTTTGTGAAAGAATTTCGGGATCGTAGTTTTGGGCACAAATGTTCACGTGTTTGATAGTCGTGTTTGTGCTCTTGACTTTAGTGTACGCACTTAACTCGCGTCATTGTTTCCACATCTGTCTTTGGTGCGCACCACTGCTCTGAACTGCTCTGAACTGAGAATCGATTCTGATTCTTTTGTGAATCGATTCAGAATCGCTTGAGTATGAATGCAACGCTGAAACAATTTTTCCCAACAGCTCTAAATCCCACAATTCTAACAGAAATGATCGTAATTGGAATGACGGAGTTTACATGTATAAGCTGTGACCGTAGAGACTTAAACATGGTTTGAAATATGAAAAAAAGTCAGATTTACCAGACAGCGTGTCCTACTGTTGCATCCACCGTGAGCAGGAAGTGGGAAAGAGTTATCGCTGACCACGACATTGTCTGATTTATTCAGGATAATAAACAAGTCTGACGAAGTTGTGGACACAACTTTGATAGCCATTATTTTTGTATGTCAAATGTAATTAAAAGTTTACTTTATGTATTGGTTGATATCTTATCTTTTGTTTGGGACAGTTTAACATTGTGACCGCTTGCTGAGGACAGATTAAATGACATGTTTTGTCCCTTACCTCAAGAATTAGTTTATTTATGAAATGTGTGATTATTTCTGAAATAAAAGCATTTACGTGTAACTGTGGAACTCTTATTTGTTTCGGGATACAGGGATTATTCCATGGAATGCAACTCCAGGCAAAGCTTGTGGCTCAAATCTAGGAGAGATTTGCAACTCCAGTGAGGTATGCCAACTGTTTCCATGCATACATGGATTTACCAAAGTTTCAGATTTAGTTAAATGCATAGATGTAAGTGCACACAGATTGACAGAGTCTTAACGCACAGTAACGGGAGAGTTTAGGACCACAGCTGACATGAATATACATTGAAATACACACTGTTTTAAAAGTTAGTAAGTCCTAAACATTATTGTAAAGGGATTAATAGGAATGGAGGAGGCGAGAACCGGCTTGACAATATAAATAATAGTTTTAATGATAAACTTAAACAAAACACACACACACACACACACACACACACACACACATACACACACATCGGACGGTCAGCTGCCAGTAAACGTTCTCTCTCTGTCGCACCACCGTGCACAGTCGGCCCTTATCGCTCTCGGATGCTTGATTAGCCTGATTAGTGACCGGGTGTGTTGAGTCACGGCCCCGCCCTCCACCCTGTCACATTCCTCTCTCGTTTTCTCAGGCCAGGGAGCCCCCAGCAAGACGTACACGCCCCGACCCTTTCCCTGGGGGAGGGCGTACCCTTCCGGCCCCGTCTGCCGGTGGGTCATCCCCACCTTCCTGAATCTGAGAGGGGACAGGGGGAGAGAAACAAAAATAATTAAAATAGGGGCTACTTCCTGTAACGGTGTAGTACCCCCCCCCAAAAAAACACTGTAAAATTTAAAAGAGAGGGAAAAGGCCAATGGAGAGCGGCAGTGGGAGAGAGAGAAACAAAAACACTTACTCGCCTGTTCACCGATACGCCGTAGCTTGGTCCTCGGCCACTCCTCCACCCTCTAACGGACGACAGTCGCGCCTCCCCGGGTGGATCGGAGGCAGTCCTCCGGCCCCTGGCGGACAGAACGCCCCGCCGCGTTCTCGGGGAACAAAAGGGGTCTCCCGCTCCAGGCGGTCGGCGGTCTCAGACCCCGTCGTGTTTCAGCGGCTGGTAGGGGTCTCCCGATCCAGGCGGTCGGTTAGGAGCCCCTTCTCCCCTCGCAGTCAGCGGCCGTTCCTCCACTTCCAGACGGCCGCGGCTGCTCCGTTGGGGATGATGGTAGCGGCGAGAACTCCACTACGGTGCATCCCTCCTCCTTCACGGGTCTTCGGCACCAGTGTAAAGGGATTAATAAGAATGGAGGAGGCGAGAACCGACTTGACAATATAAATAATAGTTTTAATGATAAACTTAAGTGAAAAGACACAAACACACAAAGGTGTCGGACAGCTGCCCGTAAATGCTCTTTCTCTCTTGCACCACCGTCCGCAGTCGGCCTGTATCCATCTCGGAGACTTGATTAGCCTGATAAGGGACCGGGTGTGTAAAACCACGACACGGCCACTGTCACATTAGACTAGTGACAAGTCAGCTTTTTCCTGTGGTACCCAATATTATGCCATTAATGCCAGTGATAAATATCTTTACAACATGTGTGAGTAGAAATATCTTGAAACACCATTTCTGGTTGTTGTTTTGCAGTTCTACCTGTCGTATCATCTGTATATTGTCGCCTGTGCTGGAGCCGGAGCTACCGTCATCGCTCTGGTAAGATCATAACTCTTTCTTGATTAGGGTCTCATATGGTCAGATTTTAGGTGTTTGCTCATCTCCCTCTTTATTTTGTTGTTTCCCTGAGAATCACCGCTCCCTTCATTCCAAGAGCCATCTATTGCAAACCATGTGCATCAACGGCCCACATCTAATGCTTGCTAAAGCTGGCGTCACACTAGCCAAATTATTGAACTATTGAACACGAATTAAAACAACTGCATGTTTAATTTGTGTAGATTGAACTATTACTTTTCAACCTACCGTTGGTTTTATTTTTTGTCAATAAAGTGCTGCAGAAGAGAGCGTCGCATTATAAATAAAAACATTGATTAAAGCTTTTATTCGGTACAATGGCATCGTTGCTTGTGAGATATGGCTTAAACATTATTATTATTATTATTAATGTGACTGTACATTTGAGTGAATATTACATTGTACCGTGTAAGGAATAATGCACAGTCCTGCTTATTACACGGCTACTAACCAAATAAATAAATGGACGTAAAATATTGATTTGCGTTGAAATTCTGTAATTATGTGAGAAGAAATAAATCTCAGAGCAGCTGAAAACCAACTCCGGTTTGCGTCGGGGATATGTCGGTGTTTACTTTGTAATTAATCAATGTCTGACTGCTCATTATCCAGCTATTTACAAGATTACTTACCAGTAAATACAGTTAAGTCAGAAGTTTACATACTCTTAGGTTGAAGTCATTAAATCTCATTTTTAAACCACTCCACAGATTTAATATTAGCAAACTATAGTTTTGGCAAGACATCTACTTTGTGCATGACACGAGTCATTTTTCCAACAATTGCTTACAGACCGATTGTGTCACTTTCAATTGACTATAATCACAATTCCAGCGGGTCAGAAGTTTACATACACTAAGTTAACTGTGCCATTAAGCAGCTTGGAAAATTCCAGAACATTATGTCAAGCCTTTAGACAATTAGCCAATTAGCTTCTGATTGGATGTATTTTAAGGCATACCTTCAAACTCAGTGCCTCTTTGCTTAACTTCATGGGAAAAACAAAAGAAATCAGACAAGACCTCAGAAAAAATGTGTGGACCTCCTGCAAGTCTGTTTCATCCTTGGGAGCAATTTCCAAACGCCTGAAGGTGGCACGTTCATCTGTACAAACAATAGTACACAAGTATAAACACCATGTGACCACACAGTCATCACACCGCTCAGGAAGGAGACGCATTCTGTCTCCTAGAGATGAACGTAGTTTGTGTGAAAAGTGCAAATCAATCCCAGAACAACAGCAAAGGACCTTGTGAAGATGCTGGAGGAAACAGGTGGATGAGTATCTAGATCCACAGCAACACCAGTCCTATATGGACATCACCTGAAAGACTCAGCAAGGAAGAAGCCGCTGCTCCAAAACCACCATAAAAAAGCCAGAATACAGTTTGCAAGTGCACATGGGGACAAAGATCTGACTTTAGGAGAAATGTCCTCTGATCTGATGAAACACATATTGAACTGTTTGGACATAATGACCATCGGTATGTTTGGAGGGAAAAGGGTGAAGAACAGCATCCCAACTGTGAAGCATGGGGGTGCAGCATCATGTTGTGGGGGTGCTGCAGGAGGGACGGGTGCACTTCACTAAATAGATGATGACATCATGAGGAAGGAACATTATGTGGATATATTGAAGCAACATCTCAAGACATCAGACAGGAAGTTAAAGCTCCTCACAAATGGGTCTTCCAAATGGACAATGACCCCAAACACACCTCCAAAGGTGTATTCGGCAAAGGTGTATGTAAACTTCTGAATTCAACTGTAAACAAACACACATGAAACCTCGATATAAGTTGAAATGATTTGATTAGCTTTCTTGTTGAGATCGCACAGTGAGCCGAGAAGCAGGAAAGATGAATTGCAAATACCCGGATGACCGATCTGATATGTGGATGTGCGGTTGTTACTGTGAAATATCAGACTGCTAGATGGCGCCATTGACCAATCAGAGTCAAGTATTCCAGGGCGCTGTGTAACAAACAGTTTTAACATATTTCTGTCGCAAGTTGAATCAAGATTTTTTATCTGGACCAAAACATTGAATTTAGAGTTAACTATAACTACAAGTTTACCAGTGCAGCATGATGTCTCATTCCTTGTTTTCTCTTCCACCAGCTCATCTACATGATGGCTACCACATATAACTTTGCTGTTTTGAAGTTTAAGAGTCGGGAGGACTGCTGCACAAAATTTTAATATTTTTGCAAGAAGTTGCCTAGATTGAGCAGCCACTGACAATACAGGCTTCAAGAAATGACAGTTTTGACTTGTAATGTATTGTACACAGATGTAGCGTTTATGATGCAGGTGCTGCGCTTGTGTGTGGCTGTAAACATGTTTATCAGGGGCAAGACGTTTTTTTGTTAACCACTAATTTTGAGGGTAAGCCTCTTTAAATTCCTCTCTGAAGTTGGGCTACAGGATTATTATCTGTCAGTGTCGGTATAGAGCACAACGGTGTTTTTTTCCATTCATTTTCTCCATAGGAATTTCAGAACATGAACCAACCGGCTCTGAGGTGAATCGTTACATCACAAACTTTGATTTGAAGCCAAAAATGATCTGAAAATCAGAATAAAGAAAAAGTACAAAATGTGCACTACTTTTATGGGGGAACATCTCATAGCTACAATAAATCCTATTGCATAATAGTCACAAAAGTAAAGTATAAAATGCCATCAACAAGCATACTGTATATTATCACTGTAACGAGGTTAAAATGGGCATGGAGGAGGCGGGAACCGGCTGAACAGTCAAAGTAATATTTAATGAAACAAAAAGGCACAAAAGACAAATGGCAGCTGTGTGTGGCTCTCTCTCTCCCGAACTGCCGCATATGGCTGCCTTTATCTCTATTCTCGGCTGATTAGCCTGATTAAGGGTCCGGGCGTGCGTAGTCATGGCACCGCCACGCCCTCGTCCTCATCACACTCCACCCTCCTTTTCCTCATGCCGGGGAACCCTCCGGCAGGCTTTTCCTTGCCTCTCTAGGGCTGGGGAGGGGGACAAAAAGACGAGAGGGAAAGGGCAAGGTGGAGAGAGAGAGAGAGAAAGGAAATAAACTTGCTCGCCGGTTCCCAGACACGCCGTCGCCTGGTCCTCGATCACTCCTCTGGCGGACGACAGCCGCTCCTCCTCGGGCGGACCGTAGCAAGTCCTCCGACCCCTGGTGGATGGAACGCCCCCCCCCGCATTCTGGCGGCCGGTAGCGAGTCCCTCCACACCTCACGGACGGCTGCCGTTCCTGTGCGTCCAGGAGGCTGGCAGCGACTCCGTCCCCCGGCGGATGGCCGCGGCTGCTCCTTTGGGCGTACGGCAGTGGCGAGGACTTCACAACAGTGCATCCCGCCTTCCCGGGTTTCGGCACCAATATAACAAGGTTAAAATGGGCAAGGAGGCGGCGATAACTGGGTGAACAATCAAAGGGATATTTAACGAAACAAAATGACACAAAACACAAACAGCAACTGCGTGCGGCTCTCTCTCTCCCGAACTGCCGCACCCCGCTGCCCTTATCCCTCTCCTCAGCTGATTAGCCCGATTGGGGGCTGGGCGTGCATAATCACGGCCCCGCCCTCCTCCTCCTCGTCCAGATCTCACGATTGGTCGGTCTTGAAAGGTTTTTATGCCATTACGTAAAATATTGTTTGCTGTGGAGAAAGTGAATGTTTTAACTTACGGAATCTGACTGTTGTGCTCAACAATCAAACAATCTTTTTATTAATTTGTTTTATAAATGTGCCAATTCAACAAGTGCCAGCGAAGCCCTCCAGTGTTTTTATCTTATTTTATCCTTTACACTTGTTAACGCTTTTTTGCCATGCATTTGCGTCCAGTATTATGAATCTTAATGAAGTGTTCAGGACAGGCTCCGTAACATGATGCCAGTGTACAGATGACTAACCTAGTTGTTTCGGTCATCCGATGCTCGATTAAAATAGATTTTTAGCTTGAAATAATATGTATAGTCTGAGGTTCTTTTAAGCCCTTTATTCTATCAAAGTTAACTTCTAAATGTAAGTAAAAGTGAATAATAATGTGTTCATAATTGCTGTCACTGTATATAGGCTGAAATGAAATATAAATAGATGTTTTCGGTTTTTCGGCAAGCCCATATAGACATGTTCGATGCTTGCACACTTCAAGTGCTTTGTCGAGACTCTTTGAGCGCGGTTAACTGCAGGTCGAACGCGGCGACTATGTGCAAAGACGTCGCATATGCATGCTTTGAAAACCTAATCTGCTCACGGACAGTTTGCACAGATTACAAAATGCGCGTCACTCGCACTACACATGAACCGAAGTGCACTTTGGTCTATAGGTCACTTTTCAGTTGAAGACTAATTTCTATCATTTCGAACTATGTGGTGCAAGAGAGTGTCTCCGGTTTATATGGAGGAAAACGTCGTTCCAGTGTGGACGAGGCGCCATGATGCTTTTTCAACGGAAACATATCAGTATGGACGATGTATAAGTTACGTTTAGGCAACTGGCAGTTTAATATCTGGTTAATGTCCATAGTCATATTTCAGATGTGTTTAGACTTTCTCTAATGTTGTTATTGGATGTGATTCTGCTTATACACTGCAAAAACATATTTTTAATGGGGTTTTTTGAGGGTAATTTTCCAGTAAAAATATCTAAATATTCTCAAAACAAGACACATTTACTTAAAAATCAAAATATGGGCGGCTGTGAGTCGGGTGTTAGAGCGGGTCGGCCACTTATCGCAGGGTTGGTGGTTTGATTCCCGGCCCACATGACTCCACATGCCAAAGTGTCCTTGGGCAAGACACTGAACCCCAAGTTGCTCTCAATGGCAGGCTAGCACCTTACATAGCAGCTCTGCCATCATTGGTGTCTGTGTGTGTGTGCGTGCGTGCGAGTCTGTGCGTGCGCGCGTGTGTCTGTGAGTGTGCGCGTGTGTCTGTGTGAGTGTCTGTGAGTGTGCGCGTGTGTCTGTGTGAGTGTCTGTGAGTGTGCGTGTGTGTCTGTGCGTGTCTGAGTGCGCGCGTGTGTCTGTGTGAGTGTCTGTGCGTGTGTCTGTGAGTGCGCGCGCGTGTCTGTGTGAGTGTCTGTGCGTGTCTGTGAGTGTGCGCGTCTGTGCGTGCGTGCGTCTGTGAGTGCGCGCGTGTGTCTGTGAGTGTGCGCGTGTGTCTGTGAGTGTGCGCGTCTGTGCGTGTGTCTGTGAGTGCGCGCGTGTGTCTGTGAGTGTGCGCGTGTGTCTGTGTGAGTGTCTGTGCGTGTCTGTGAGTGCGCGCGTGTGTCTGTGTGCGCGTGTGTCTGTGTGAGTGTCTGTGCGTGTGCGCGTCTGTGCGTGCGTGCGTCTGTGAGTGCGCGCGTGTGTCTGTGAGTGCGCGCGTGTGTCTGTGAGTGCGCGCGTGTGTCTGTGAGTGTGCGCGCGTGTGTCTGTGTGTGTGTGTGTGTGAGAATGGGACACAGTGTAAAGCACTTTGGTGACCTCTAAGGTTAATATAAGTGCTGACCATTTAAGAATCAAAATATAAGACTGTAAGTCTTGTTATCAGAGAAATCAACACAATTATTTCAATATTAAGGAACGTTTGTGCTTATAACAAGAAAGCATTATTCGCCAATGGGGCAATAAAAAAAACTCGATTCAGAGGGAAAACAAGTTTATTTTTCGTCCATCATTGGCGTATAGTTTCGTCTTGTTATAAGCACAAAACCCACCAAATTTAGTTTGATTTCTGTGAAAACAGAACTTAATGTCATATGCCATTTTTCTTCTCCAGTCGTGTCGAGTCTTGTTTTAAGAATGTTTTGATATTTTTCCTTGAAAATAAGACAAAAATACATTTAGTTATTCAAATATTACCTCTAAAAATCCAACATAATTGAATTAACACAGATAGCGTGCCTTATGTTTCCTAATTTCTTCAAATGTTCCCATCGTTATTGAATCATCTCTGAAGATTTTGATGACTGTAGTTTGGTTTTTCTTCCTCTACAAGAAAAATAAACATGCTTCTTGTGTACAAAAAAGATCTTTCTGGGTCGTTATTATCATTCTGAGCACTTCACAAAGGTTTAAAAAGAGGGATTTTAACTTTCTGAGAATGGTCAGAAACCTTCATTTACTAACCATCATTTCAACCTTGCTTTGCTCTGCTTGTCAAATTCACTTCCTTCTGTTGATCCCTCCACTTCCCATTCCTGTGTGTCAGTAATCCTAATAATATTAGCTTGTATATTGGAGTATGTGAAATGTATTGGTGTATAGTTACAGTAGGTGTAGATTCTTGTTTGCGTCTGTCTCTCATATAGGGTGAATTCATGTACAGTGCTGACAAAAAGTATTTGGAGACTTAAGACACTCCTAAAAAGGTCTGAATGTCACTGCATGAGGATTTTAGTCAATATTTGACATTAAAAGTGTGTTAGGTTTGAAATAAAACAATAGATGTAGGCTTGAAATGAAGATTGCGATTCATTGGTAAATCGTTTTTTTGTTTACCCGGTGCTAGTTAGGACAATTTGAGCTGAACTGACTTTATACATCTGCCAAAAATCATCTTATCATTGAGCAAAAATGACCCAGAAAAGTGAAGTTGGTGCTGGGAAAAGCTCGAGCAGCATTTAAGACTCGGCGCGTTCACTCGAGTCTAACGCAGTGACGTTTGGACATTTTTGAGTGTGAATTTTCTTAGTGTGTTTCCAGTGAAAATATCAAAACATTCTTAAAACAAGATTTATTTACTTAACCAGCAAAATGGCATACGTTTATTTAGTCCTGTTTTCGGAAAAAATCGAACTAAATATAGCAACGTTTGTGCATATAATGAGAAACAATGCGCCAATGGTGTAAGAACAAAACCTCGATTCAAAGGGAAAACAAGTTTATTTCTCTTCCATCTTTGGCAAATAGTTGTTTCTCGTCAAAAACATGAAGTCCACCAAATTTGGTTCGATTACTCTGAAAACAAGACGTGATATCATATGCCATTTTGCATGTCAAGTCAATTGTTTTAAGGAAATTTCGCTAAAATACCAAGTATTCTTTTGCAGTGCAAATACTCCCAAGGGCCAGACGTTTTGACATTCAGTTGAATGTTTATGTCCTGAATTCGCCCTATACCTTCACATATTAGTTTAGCGTTTGGCTTTGCGTCATTAACATGCTCACGGCCCTCCGCCTCGACCTCTCTCTTCCAGATCCATTACCTCATGATCCTCTCGGCAAACTGGGCGTATCTGAAGGACGCCAGTCACCTGCACGCCTACCAGGACATTAAAATGAAGGAAGAGCGAGAACTGCAGGACATCCAGTCACGCTCCAAAGAATGCCTCAATTTGTACTAGTAAGGATGTCCCTCATAGGGGTCAAGAGGTCAAAGCAGGGGCCCATCGACACACTAACCAGCTCTAACACAATCTACTGCGTTCTGTCAACTAACGCGCTCTTTGTGGGGACTCAGTTTGTATTTTAAGTTCTGTACTTTTTATTAAAAATGTTGTTGTCCCGTTGTTTCCCTTTCTAAACCAGTGTTGGCTGGTAAAAGCTTGAAAGATGGCACTATTCAAAATAAATTGGCTAATATATTGGATTTTTGCGTTTTCAGATGAAAATATCGAAACATATTTAATCTTCTGAGAGCCAGCGTAGCAGAATTGCAATATTAGTTTGCCACACTTAATCGGCACCTATTTGTTTAATAAAGTGCATCAATACAATTCCAAATAACAGTAATGAAACAACACGTTTTTGGTGGAAAAAAGTGATGTCGTAGCTTGCTAACGTCACCTAAAACAAACGTGCCGAGGCCAAAAAGACAATATATTATTAATCTGTATGTTTGGGTTTCGGAGGGTTAAACAGGATACATTTAATTGATAAAGCAAAAGATAATATGTCTTTAATTTTAATTTTTTATTGACCCAATTAGCATTTGTTTGTGTGGTTTCAAAAGGGGAAAAAACTCAATTTAAAATGTATTATTTGGAACCACGTCTTGCACGGTTTTGCTTCCCATGTAAATGCATCTTGTTTTAGGGATGTTTCGATATTTTTACTAAAAAAGGTGAAAATACTGATGAAACAAATATTATTATAATTGCAGTGAATTGAGAGTTTATTAAAGAAACTGCCCTCAAATGACTATGAAAAATGCAAATCTGATTCTCTTCATACCAAAATGTTATTTTCCTTAATTGATCATAAATGGAAAATAATGCAGTTTATTGCACACGTTTATTGTCATGTTGGGTTGGGTGCTAGCGATCTCTGAAATCCAAATCCACTATTTGTGCATTGGAATATGCCCCTTCATTTGTCCTTTTTTGCCTCATTATTTCTAAGAAAAATTATTGCAAATTATTCTGCAATGATTATACTGTGAATATTGTATGATCTGAATTTGATTAGACTGTACAGATGATTGGAAAGCATGCTTTTTGAGCTATAGCAATGTTCCTATACAGCGACCCAAAATGATGTTCGATTGGCACATGGTTTCACCTCACATTCACCACTATGTGTTTTCATCAAGCCAATAACTGAATCCCATTTAACTGCAACACTGATCGGTTTTATGCTTGATCAACAAAAGTACGTTTTAAATTGGGCTCTTAAAGTCTGAGGCCACATTGAAAATCTGTTTTTATTTATTTTCATTAAAACCTGGAAAAAGTTTTTGGATTTAAAAAAAAAATAAAAAATGAAAATTGCTATAAAATGAAGAAAAAATATTTCAGACTCTGGACTGTTTGTAGGCCCAAACATCAAGAAAAAGTGAAATGTGTGTTGTTATTTTTAAATGAAATTTTTCACTGTTTTTATGTGTATTTGTTATCAAAGTGTTTTGTATGGAATGAGAAAACAATGCAGAATAAAAGCATTTTCACTGATGTCACAATGCAAAATTACATATGAGTAATATGACATTATGCAGGAGATGAGAAGAGTTTCCACTGATGATGGATCACAACAAACGCAACACAATGTGCAATTGTACATACTGACAGAAAAATTAAAAATGCCGTTTCATAATAGGTTGAAAATATTATGATGTTTGATCACAATTTATATTAGGTGGTCTTAATTACTATATACTAACATTAAATACAAGTTCTGCTAAATGCCCACATTTGCTGCTACTGAGGTTGAGATGTGGGTTAGGATAAGGGGTTACAGTCAGGTTTTGGGGTAAGGGTTGGTTAGGATAAGGGGTTAGAGTCAGGTTTTGGGGTAAGGGTTGGGTTAGGATAAGGGGTTAGAGTCAGGTTTTGGGGTAAGGGTTGGTTAGAATAAGGGGTTAGAGTCAGGTTTTGGGGTAAGGGTTGGTTAGGATAAGGGGTTAGAGTCAGGTTTTGGAGTAAGGGTTGGTTAGGATAAGGGGTTAGAGTCAGGTTTTGGGGTAAGGGTTGGTTGGGATAAGGGGTTAGAGTCAGGTTTTGGGGTAAGGGTTGGGTTAGGATAAGGGGTTAGAGTCAGGTTTTGGGGTAAGGGTTGGGTTAGGATAAGGGGTTAGAGTTAGGTTTTGGGGTAAGGGGTTAGAGTCAGGTTTTGGGGTATGGGTTGGGTTAGGATAAGGGGTTAGAGTCAGGTTTTGGGGTAAGGGGTTAGAGTCAGGTTTTGGGGTATGGGTTAGGATAAGGGGTTAGAGTCAGGTTTTGGGGTAAGGGTTGGGTTAGGATAAGGGGTTAGAGTCAGGTTTTGGGGTAAGGGGTTAGAGTCAGGTTTTGGGGTATGGGTTAGGATAAGGGGTTAGAGTCAGGTTTTGGGGTAAGGGTTGGTTAGGATAAGGGGTTAGAGTCAGGTTTTGGGGTAAGGGTTGGTTAGGATAAGGGGTTAGAGTTAGGTTTTGGGGTAAGGGTTGGTTAGGATAAGGGGTTAGAGTCAGGTTTTGGGGTAAGGGTTGGTTAGGATAAGGGGTTAGAGTCAGGTTTTGGGGTAAGGGTTGGTTAGGATAAGGGGTTAGAGTCAGGTTTTGGGGTAAGGGTTGGTTTTGATAAGGGGTTAGAGTCAGGTTTGGGGGTAAGGGTTGGTTTTGATAAGGGGTTAGAGTCAGGTTTTGGGGTAAGGGTTGGGTTAGGATAAGGGGTTAGAGTCAGGTTTTGGGGTAAGGGTTGGTTAGGATAAGGGGTTAGAGTCAGGTTTTGGGGTAAGGGTTGGTTAGGATAAGGGGTTAGAGTCAGGTTTTGGGGGTAAGGGTTGGTTTTGATAAGGGGTTAGAGTCAGGTTTTGGGGTAAGGGTTGGGTTAGGATAAGGGGTTAGAGTCAGGTTTTGGGGGTAAGGGTTGGTTTTGATAAGGGGTTAGAGTCAGGTTTTGGGGTAAGGGTTGGATAGGATAAGGGGTTAGAGTCAGGTTTTGGGGGTAAGGGTTGGTTTTGATAAGGGGTTAGAGTCAGGTTTTGGGGTAAGGGTTGGGTTAGGATAAGGGGTTAGAGTCAGGTTTTGGGGTAAGGGTTGGTTAGGATAAGGGGTTAGAGTCAGGTTTTGGGGTAAGGGTTGGTTAGGATAAGGGGTTAGAGTCAGGTTTTGGGGTAAGGGTTGGTTAGGATAAGGGGTTAGAGTCAGGTTTTGGAGTAAGGTTTGGATAGGATAAGGGGTTAGAGTCAGGTTTTGGGGTAAGGGTTGGTTAGGATAAGGGGTTAGAGTCAGGTTTTGGAGTAAGGTTTGGATAGGATAAGGGGTTAGAGTCAGGTTTTGGGGTAAGTGTTGGTTAGGATAAGGGGTTAGAGTCAGGTTTTGGGGTAAGTGTTGGTTAGGATAAGGGGTTAGAGTCAGGTTTTGGGGTAAGGGTTGGGTTAGGATAAGGGGTTAGAGTCAGGTTTTGGGGTAAGGGTTGGTTAGGATAAGGGGTTAGAGTCAGGTTTTGGGGTAAGGGTTGATAGGATAAGGGGTTAGAGTTAGGTTTTGGGGTAAGTGTTGGTTAGGATAAGGGGTTAGAGTCAGGTTTTGGGGTAAGGGTTGGTTAGGATAAGGGGTTAGAGTCAGGTTTTGGGGTAAGGGTTGGGTTATGGGTATAGTACTTTAAATGTATTTACTATGCAACAACATTTATGTACATAATAAGTACATTGTATCAAATGGTTAAGTATATAGATTAGTTAAGGCCACCTAATATAAAGTGGGTTCTAATGTTTGGCCACTTTCATGAAGGATGTGGTAATACAGCTGTGCTCATTTGGACTGACCAATACTGTAGGCAGCATTTCTACTCCCCTCTTTAATTTTTTGTAGTAACTGTTTTTATATTTGTATTAGAATTAGTTTAGTTCTAGTTGTGTGTTCATTGCTATTGTATTAATTCATATGTATGAATTATATTTGATACCACATTTGTAACATAGTATACTGCTATTTTTCCTTCATTTTAGGGGATTTATTCTGATTAAATAAAAAAAAATAAAAAAAGCTTTTTTTCCCCACAAGATATAAAGTGATGAAATTCATACCTTCTTTATGAGACAAAGAATTTCACAAATGGTTTTTATGTATGTATGAATCTGGTTACTGCATGTTTATTCACCAGTAGCCACTTTATAATTGGAACTGACCCAGTTAAAGATGACGTTTCAACCCAAAATGATGAGCAGCTACACTGTGTATGTATTCAGTTCTTCAATCGACTTATTGCATTTTGTACATAAATAAAATGGAATATAAAAACACTTCCTGCATTGAATTGTTTTTAAAACTTCTGTGCACAGACTTAACATGAACCTTTTCTTTTCACCAAGAGCAAATCTCTTTTTTTTTTCTCCCCAATTTTGAATGTGCTCTAATGGTGCGTTCACATACAACGCGAAATGAGCATGTCATGCGGAATGATTACATACAAAGTCAACACAAAGATGCGAATAGTCGAGAATGACGCGACTCGAACGCGCAAAATCGCTTCATTCGCGTATTTGCGTGAGTTGAAATTTGCGTTGTCACGAAAGCCTATCAGCATTGAGATTGTCCGGATGTCACTGATGTACTGATGTAGTAGCAGAAGAAATCTGGAATAATGGATGATTGTTGTAGCGGTGTGTGTGGGCACCTGGAATTGTACAACACAACATCATACATGTACAGCGACCGAACGAATAAAGACAACGCTTGGAGGAAAGTGAGCGAGGAAGTTGGACGACCTGGTAAGTTCTGAAAATATGCGCGACTACTTGATTCCAGCTATTGGTTGAACTTTACTATGAACCAAGTCGTAGAAGCCCCTCCTCCTGTCCTTTTCCGGAAGAGAAGCGGGAATACTCGCGGGTTCACGATACTCTCGCGAATGTGAGTTTAAACACACATTTATAATCCAGCGGTCAAACTCGCGCGAGCAATATGAGGTGAAAATTCTCTTTACGTTGTATGTGAACGCACCATAAGTCCTCGTGGTGGTGGAGGACGAATCTCAGTTGCCTCCGCGTCGGAGACCGTCAATCCGCGCATCTTATCACGTGACTTGTTGAGCGCGTTACCACAGAGACGTAGCGCATGTGGAGGCTTCACGCTATTCTCCGCAGCATCCACGCACAACTCGCCACACGCTGTACCGAGAGAGAACCACATTATAGCGACCACGAGGAGGTTACCCAATGTGACTCTACCCTCCCTAGCAACCGGGCCAATTTGGTTGCTAAGGAGACCTGACTGGAGTCACTCAGCACACCCTGGATTCAAACTCGCAACTCCAGGTGTGTTAGTCAGCGTCAATACTCGCTGAGCAACCCAGACCTGTGCAAAATGCAATCGGTTTCATGCCTGGAAATCAATTTAAAAATCTCTGATATCTCTTGGGGTTTTTAATGAGTGTAGGAACCCCATGAGAGCGATTCATCACAGCGGAGATGTGACTGAACAATTCTTAAACGTTCACAATTCAACCAGCTAAACATTCTTATCACATTTATTCAAGTGAACCTTTAAATAAAAACAGAAATACACACGTGTTTATGTTTGAATCAGAACGTAAATATAAACAAAGGAAAAAGCACCAAACATAAAAAGGCGACTCTTGGAGGCATTTCACCAGAAATCATCATCCGGATCCTCACGTGACAGCGCACCGAAGCTGCACAACAAAAGTTTGGTAAAACACACCGAATAAACAGAATTATTTCTCAACTTCAAAGTACTGCAGTTAAACAAGTGCAAAGGTCATTTCCACCACACACAACTCACCTGTCGTCCTTGTCCGATAGCAGAATATCGTGAGCGCTTTGCTCTTGTGACGCCGCTTTATTTGGGCTCTGAAAAATCACAACATAACAAACAATTACAGAACAAATGTGATTGTGATATCTTCCATCTTATCTTATGACGTGAACATGTTCTCATGTACCTGCTCCTGTTTTTCCTGCATCACCATCATCATGTATTTCTGTAGCGGATTGGTCACATCAGCTCCACCTGAAACCTCTTCAGCTTTATCCTCATCAGTTCCTCCAATCGGTGATGCCGTTGGTGTCACATGACCCTCTGTTGTCCCTCTCTCCTCTTTTGCTTGTTCCTCATATTGAGCTTCCTGGAACAACGGTAGAAATCAACACTTAAATAAAGCCTTGTTTACTTAATACAGCTACTCAAGTTATGGGCTATGTGAAGGGAATCGTAAGGGTACGATTCTGATTCCTTTAAATGACTCCACAAACGATTCTTTTGAAATATATATATAAATAAAAGTCCTTTGGTCGAGAATCAGACTATATTGTTCCTGCTGTAAATTAAAATATAGATTTTAAGATGCATCACAAACTTCATTTGAACGATCTCGATATTGATTCTTAAATCCCGGGATTATTTTACTCTGTGCAACCATCTACAGGGATGAGAGGAAATCACTTGCATTTGCAACCAAATTTTGCCCAATGTTTTTAAAATATCTGTGATTCACCACTGGCTGGAAAACATTAGATATTGAGTAGAAAGTTGTTTAGCACTGTATTGAGAGTAAAGTTTGGTTTGACTCATTCAGTATGCAACATGCTAGAAAAGCCAAGCTATATCTTAAAACACACTAACAATGCTTAGCAACATCCTAAAAATGCTAGCAATAATTAGCAACATGCTAAAACATGTTAGCAATGCTTAGCAATATGGTAAAACTAGCTAGCAAAGCTTAGCAACATGCTAAAACATATTAGCAATGCATAACAACATGCTAGAACGTGCTAACAGTGCTTAGCAACATGCTAAAAATGCTAGCAATAATTAGCAACATGCTAAAACATGTTAATAATGCTTAGCAATATGGTAAAACTAGCTAGCAAAGCTTAGCAACATGCTAAAACATATTAGCAATGCATAACAACATGCTAGAACGTGCTAACAGTGCTTAGCAACATGCTAAAACATGTTAGCAGTAATTAGCAGCATGGTAAAATTTGCTAACAATGCTTAGCAACATGCTAAAACATGTTAGCAATGCTTAGCGATATCCTAAAATGTGTTAATTGTGCTTAGCAACATGCCAAAACTTGTTAGCAATACTTAGCCAGTTTTAGGATGTTTATAAGCAATTGTTACCTGTTGATAACAATGCTTAGCAACATGTTAAAACTTGCAAGTAATGCTTAGCAACATGTTATAAATAGCTAGCAATACTTAACAACATGTTAAAACATGCTTAGCAACATGTTAAAACTTGTTAGCAATGCTTAGCAACATGTTAAAACTTGCTAGAAATGCATAGCAACATGTTAAAACTTGCTAGAAATGCATAGCAACATGTTAAAACTTGCTAGCAATGCTTAGCAACATGTTAAAACTTGCTAGCAATGCTTAGCAACATGTTAAAACTTGCTAGCAATGCTTAGCAACATGTTAAAACTTGCTAGCAATGCTTAGCAACATGTTAGCAATGCATAGCAACAAACTAAAACATGATAGCAATGCTTAAAAACATGCTAAAACTTGAAAGACTGGGCGATATGGCTAAAAACAATTCAGCCAATTGACGATATTCAATGTATATTTTGCTAATTATGTATATGCTCTAAAACAGCTCAATAGTGATTTTTTTAAATCAGATGTACCATCATTTTATCCAAACAGCCTCTGTAGCCAAGTAGATTCAATATTTTAAAGGCATTGAATAAAAATCTAATGATTTAATAATAATAAAAGGAATGTTTGCCACTGTTCTTCACTAAATGAACACAAGGGAAAATTACATTTGCATTCATATGCTCGGATTTCTAGTCATGTTTTTAATACAATGATACATGGTAGCTTAATAAAAAACATTATTTACCATCATATGTTCTACTAAAATATTTTGGTGAATAAACAATCCAATTATTTGTTGGAACCCAGTTGAATATTGCATATTACTACATCATTACTGTGACACCCAGTAAATTTTATTATTATTATTATTATTATTATAATATAGTACTGAATTATTATAATGAATTTGATCATTAGATTTGTTTATACAGAAGTAATATATTTCTGTCCCATTTACTTCACCTTTACCTGGAGATTTTATTTTGAAAGTTTACAATGTTCTGCTTCAGGTAAA